>NW_005368707.1:901910-910971 GCF_000412655.1 Myotis brandtii | reverse complement strand
TCTCTGCATTTTGGCTGCTTCCCTGTGTTGATAGAGTGGCTTTGTGTGCTAGGTGTCCTATAGGGCCCAGTGGCTCAGCCTTCCTAATTAACTAAGGTGGACACTTTTGGTGCACCCCTTTGTGGGCTGTGTGCACAGTCTTGTTGTAGTTAAGTCTTGATTGCTATTTGGTATCACTGGGAGGAATTGACCACCAGGCCATTTGGCTGTGAGGACCAGCTGTGTCTACAATGGGAGAACTGCTGTGCTGGAGACTCTCTTATGGAGCAAGACTTGCTTCAGTGGGGCTTTGGTGCTCACTGAGTCTGCCCCTTGAGTGTGTTGCTTATGGATGTGAAGAGTTGTACTCTGGTATGGTCTCACTCTGACCACTGGGTACACTGGCTCTTGGATCTCCAAGGAGGTGCAAAGTCAGCCACTGCCTGAGGCCACCCAGCAGGAGCTACAGAGAGATCTGCAGATTCCTCCTCTTTATTTGGGGTTTGGAAGTGCCTAGATGAGGCGCAGCTGTGAAGTAATGCAGGCTGCTCTCTAGGCCTTCTTTTGGAAGCTTTTGTGCTCTTTGACCCAGCTGCAGTTTGTTAGGCTTTAGATTGCAAAAGAACAGGCCATTCATATGCAAAAGCCTGTGCTCACAGCTTGGGTGGGGTTGTAAATTGGGTGGGGCGGGGTCTCAGGGAATCATCGGGGCAGAGCAAACTGCAATGGCTGCCAGTCTTCTCTGCCTCGGAGAGGTCCCAGGGTCTCTGTGTCCCCCAGCCCCGTGCAGGAACAATGGTTGCTGCAAGCACCCCTGCGAGAAAGCTGCCCTCGCATTCCGGGCCGATGCAAGATAGTCCAGTTTCTCTCCATTTAAGTCTGGGTCCCCAGAGTCTTACCCGGAACTGGAATTCAGAGCAATTGGGAGCTTGTATCTCCCTTCTGATTGAAAAAGACAACAATGCACCCAGTTGCCAAACCGTTTCCGCTTGCGTCTCTGTACCTCCGCACTTCTGCACCTTCTATCAGTTTCAAAACGCTTTTCTCTTTTCTTCTAGTTGTAGGATTTTCACTCAGCCAGCCTTCCCGTGGTTCTGGATGATATCCGTTTTGTCTTTTAGTTGAAGTTTTGATGTGGTTGTGCGAGGCAGCAAGTACAAGTATGTACCTATGCTGCCATCTTGGTTCCTCCCTAAAAATTATTCTTGATATAAAGTTTAAGGTCAGCCCCACATGTGACAAATATATTCAAACAATTTAAACTGCTCCAGTGTACTTGTTTTTCTCTTGGTAGTCTAAACATTTATATATCTTTATGAGCTGTTCTTCTCCCCCTCGCCCTCACATACACACTCCATGTCAAGTTTTATATTATAAACTCTTTGAGGAAAGTGTTTAACTTTTCCTTTGTATCTCATAGTACCCAGGAAGGAACTCTCTTAGTCTCTGAATACTTTCAAAATGTTATTGATATTAAGGGTTTTGCATTCAAATTATTGGGGTCAATGTGATTAACTCGAAGACATAGTAGTTTTGTTAAGCTCTAGGCTTTGTTCTGAAGTCAGCTTCTCTTGATTTAACCATAAGTTTATTATTTCCTTATATTCTTTTTCATATAATACCATGATATCAGGTTATTAATATGGGAAAGTCTGTCAGGGTATAGAAGCACATGTGGATAGAAGTTTATGTGCACGTACACAAGTACTCCTGTGTATGTATGAGAGCAGGCACACAGAATATATGAGAATTTGGGTACATCTTATGCTTAGCATTTTAATTTGAATCTTACATAACTATGTGCACTGAATATTGGAGATATTATAGTTGACATTCAGAAAGTTTTTAAAAAATATATATATTTTATTGATTTTTTACAGAGAGGAAGGGAGAGGGATAGAGAGTTAGAAACATCGATGAGAGAGAAACATCGATCAGCTGCCTCCTGCACACTCCCTACTGGAGATGTGCCCGCAACCAAGGTACATGCCCTTGACTGGAATCGAACCTGGGACCTTTCAGTCCACAGGCCGATGCTCTATCCACTGAGCCAAACTGGTTACGGTGAGAAAGTTTTTAATCAGTGGTAAACCTGATAACTTAGGAAGATTAGGACATGTTTTACTTTTAGTTTTACTTTTTTCTATATTTCCAAAGATTTAAATTGTCAAGGATACATAATCATTGAAATGGACTAACTTACAGCTGGGCAGAAATGATATTGAGGCTCCAAGGTATATCATAACATTTTGGGGAAAATTTACTATGCGTAATATTTTAAAAGCATCAAAACAGAGACTATCTAGAGTAAAAGTCTACTATCATAAAGCATAATGGCTGAAAGTCATATATAGTTGACAGACTGCAAAGATTATATATATAAAAGCCAAGTGACTGGAATAGCGGAATGACTGGAACGACCTGTCACTATGACATGCACTGCAGCGGCCAACTGTCCCAGTCGGGGCCCCGATCAGCCACCACCCCCAATCGCCCGCTGCCCCTCTTCCCTGGCTGGCCTGGCCCCGATCGGCCCCCATCTGGGTGCTGGCTGGCTGGACCCCACCTGTGCATGAATTCATGCACCAGGCTTCTAGTAAATAATAACTAAGAGAAAAAGAGCCTAAATTGGTGCAGAAAAGGGGTTGAGCTGTTATAATTAGAAGTCTGTAATCATAAATTTTGTCTCAATACAAAGAATGATCTTTGCAGTCAGGGCATGTCTCTTCGGTATAACCTTGAACTCTAATGGTATATGCTACTGTAATTAGTTGATGATGTAATAAATATTTTATGAATATGGGTGATACTGTCAAAGTGTATCCAAATATTGTTAGTTTTAAGTCAATATTTGACAGAATTTAAGTTTGTGACTCTATAATTGATAATAGATACATCATTGTATAAATACCATCTTTATTATGTGTTCATTTTGGTTACAGAATAATAGAGTCAACTTTTTTTGAAAGCTTCAAAGTTTACTTAAAACTGTTCTTTGTAGATATTCGAATTTTAGAGAGTTTTTGGTTTTATTTTATCCTAGCATTTCTTCTTAAACATAATGTTATTACTGCTTGAGAAGAGGTAAATCAAAATCATTCACTTTGTTTTGAGTTGTCATTGCACATTATCAGTTGGTGGATGTGGAAACAATTTAATAAAGCTTGGGTAATTTAGTTTCAGTCTAAATTCTCAACTGGCAATTGGCCGAAAACTCCTATCTGAAGAAGTGAGCATCCAAATGTCATTCTGTGATTTGTCTACTGTCTGCTTGACATAGCAAGGCCCTATCAAGAAAACCAAATGGAGTGACTATCAAAAGAAAATCAATGGTAAGAGTTTTCACTTAAATTATAAAGTGTGTGTGTGTGTGTGTGTGTGTGTGTATAAAGCATACCAATTTATTATATTCGAATTAAGATTTTAGAACTTAAAAATTTAGGACGTAATTAATTCCAAATGTCTGAGTTTATAGGTCAATGACTTACATTTGTAATAAAATGTATGAAAAAATGGTTTTATATATAAGATATTTTATATGCTTAATATTGATAAAAATAGTAATAAAAATGTGGAAAATCAGTTATACAGTTCATGTCTAGTATAAGAACTTCAGTTCTTTGTAGTTCTACTGTAGTTATTTTTTAAAAGAGCATATTATAAATATTGCTTGAGAAAAGTTTAACTTAAAAAAATTATACCAATCTGAATTTATCTGTTAGTTGCATAGATACTTCTTACTTAAAGTAAATGTCATAAATCATGCAGCAGTCTGTTGATTTCTGTTTTGTTTTTACTTCCATTACAAAATGATAGAGGGAAAAGAAAGTATATCACATAGTAATATCACTTAGTGTAATATTAACTTTTTAAGAATTTATTATTGATACAATACTTCTGTGGAAAATATTAAATTCTTAAGATTAGATGTTTATATACCCCAAATAGAGTGGAATGGGTATTCATAATATAGCAAAGTATCAAATTTTGGTGGTAAAATCAGACAGCTCTCTCCTGCCTTACCCATTTGCACAGAGAAAATAATTCAAATTTGGCTAAATTTTTATGTTTCAGGTGGCCTTAAACTTAATATTTTTGTTCTCATTGTATTTGGTTCTTACTTATCCCTTTATTTGGTGTCCTATCAGTTCCATTATTAGTTAACTTTAGACAGTAGTGGATATAGTAGCTTCTAAAGACTGAAATCTAAAATCACTGTTTATCAGAGCTTTTTCTAGTGTCTCCAGGGACATAGTAGCTTTGTGATAACTGTATAATGGGTCATGAAGGTCAAATATAAGTAATAGATTGTGATTCTGTTGTGAAACTTATAATTTTTTAGATTGACAGAGTTTGAGTAATTTTTCTTGCTCAAAGATGTCTAAATGATGTTAATTCAATGTGACCATGCTCTGAACTGTTTTCTAGAGCCAAATAACACACACATCAGGAATAGCACATGTGACAAGTACCTAGGTAGCATAGCATCTGTTATCCTATAAGCATTCAAACATTGACAGAGAATCAGTATTCTACTTGGCAACATCTGTCCTTCAATCCATCTATCTAGTAATTCAAATTTTTATAGATTGTCTGCTGTTTATGATTCATTCATACAGCTGCTGAGGATAATATGGTGCAATTAAAAACAGATATTTCCTAATTGCTTTTGAACTTACAGTGTAGCTGTTAATTATAGTGTAGATAAAGTTATACAAACAAATGTAAAATTGTAACTAGAACCAATACAATGGAAAGGTATGTTACCATGAGTATAGAAGCAATGTGGTTGCTGCATAAATAAAGCATAGGACCAACACATTTATTTCTCAGAGTGAATTGATAACACTTTATTTTTTACTTTAGTTAGGTTTATACTTCTACTAAATTAATATCTTTGAGCAAGGCATGTTGAAAGATTAAATTCTAACCATGGAGAAATAAAAATTTTTATGCTACTATTCTATTTTCTTAGATTTATTATAATAAAGCCTTGTCAAAATAACATTCTTATGTGAGAATTTCACTATGGGAGAGAATCTTATAGGATCCTTTTTAACATTTCAGGATTAAAGGCAATGAATGATAACCCTGATTTTTTCAACTGAATTTAAGTTAGTTAAAGGATATCCTGTATAATAAAAGGTTAATATGCAAATTGTCCCCTTAACCGGGAATTCGACCGGGAGTTTGACCAGGGGGTGGGACCAGCCGGCCAACCGCCCATGGCCCCTCCCCCTGATTGGTCCCAACCCCCAAAGTTCCCCCAACCCCTATTGGGGTGAACTGGCCAAACCCCACCTGTGCACGAATTAGTGCACCAGACCTTTAGTTAACCATAAAATAACTGCTATCCTCTTCTTAGCAACTATATTCCATTCTAGAATCAAGCTAGTACAGGGATTTATTTATCACTCATTTTATATCATTGAGTTGTTACATATAGACTTTAAAATTTTTTAATAGATTTTTTTTAGAGAGAGAGGAAGAGAGAAGAAGAGAGAAACATCGATGTGAGAGAGAAACAATGTTTGGTTGCCTCCCATAGGTAAGCCTCAACTCCTTGGTGCACAGGACTACATGCCAACCAATTGAGCCACACTGGCCTGGGCCATGCAGATTTTTTTTAATGGTAGTATGATTTCCTTAATCCACTTTTATCACTTTGAAAGGAGATGTAAAATGTATATTTTTTAATAAATTTATTCTAGAACATACATATTTATTAAATTTAAAAAAATAAAATGGTAGAGCATTTGGATACCTAAATGTTTACACTTTTTCTGTAGGACACAGAATCTTGTTTAAGGGAGAGACATTACAGAATTTTGAAAAAAAAAGGAAATTAGTTGTTTTTATTTTTGTTTTATCAGTCAGCACTCACATTGAAGACTAGCTTTTCATTATTCATGTGAATAAACAATCAAACCATATAATCTAATATGAAACTAAAATCAGAAAAGCTTCTTCTTATAATAGAAATGAACTTTACTACTAAAATATTTAAACCATTTAAATATAAGTAAACATGAATCTTTTTCAAATGGCAAAATTCAAATTAACTCCATTGTTAACTTTTTCCTCAAAATTATTATTTTGAATTTAATCTCTATGGTGACTTCTAAAATTTTTTTCTGGCTATACTCAAAAGAAGGTCACCAACCTCACTTTTAAGTGTTCTGCTTTGAAGATCTAAGGTCAGATACCTAGGCAGTTACACTTGTCATGTCTGGGAGAAAGATGTCCTTCCTATATATCCCAATTGGAGTGCAGTGTCCATGACCTTGTTTCTGTGACAGCTCTTTTTAGGTCTGCTATTAGCTTTTACTGGTCCATGATGTCAGGTGGAGAATTGGGTTTTTAACTACATAAAGATATTTGAAACATAGAGTATACTAGTATAAACATCACGGATTGATATGTAGCATTTCCTTTACTGAAAAGAGTGAAAAATGACCCTTAATTCTAAGCAAACTAAGGTCTACCAATAGTCATCAGTTTTTAACTATATAACTTTTCGTATAGCAGACAATATAGCATCTGATTGGGTTAGTATATGTTGTAATATAATAGCTTGTCTTTTTAACTTTGAGGCTACTACTATAAAAAGAAATGGTGATTACCAATTGTATGAAATTGCAAGTTTGAGAGAGGAAATTTTTTTTTATTGTTAATCTTTACCCAAGGGTATTTTTTCCACTGATATTTAGAGAAAGTGGGAGGGAGGGAGGGGGGGAGAGAGAGAGAGAGGGAGAGAGAGGCATCGATGTGAGAAAGATACATCAATTGGTTGCCTCCTGTACATGCCTCAACTGGAGCCAGAGATCGAAACTCCAACACAGGTACGTGCCCTTGATGGGTAATCCAACCTGAGACCCTTTAGTGAGCAGGCCAACGCTCTAACTACTGAGCAATACTGGCCAGGGAGAGAAAGGAAAATTTTAATGAAAGTTATTATTGATAGTTGTGGGAAATAAAAGAACATTTTAAGTTTAGAATAGGAAAGAAGCTTATAAATATGGAAAATAAAATGGATTGCCTTTCAAGGTTCATTATTTTAAGAATCTGTGACAAAAGTTTATCAGGAAGGAATTCTTGCTGATATAAAGCACAACATTTTTTGAAGGAAATTTGTGGCACATCTTAAAAATGAATATATTCATAATAATGATATAAATATGTAAAATATTTTACTATTATATGAAATGTGTATTACTAGAAATATTAAGTTACTGCTTATAGTGGATTTTTTACTAAATAAACTTAATAGATAGAAGAGCAAGTCCTATTCATTTATTCTGTAAATTCTTATTGACAGTCTGTTTTATGTCAGCCATTGCACTCATTGGGGGCATAGTCACAAATAAGACTGATGTGATAATTATAGTCTGCCAAGGAAGATAGGTATTAAATAATTAACTATAATAAAGTATAGAAGCTTGTGATATTATAATAACAAAGAATACCTTTCTTATGGATACTTTGAGAATTGCTAATCATTTAATCAGTTTACTTTCCTCATGAAATGAGGGTGGTGTTTTTTTTTACATAAAAATTGGACAAAATTCTTTGAGAATATATCTTAGAAACTAGTAGAGACTGAAATAGTCTTTTAAAATAGCTTATTTAAAATAAGAAACTGCTAGACCAGCAGGTGTGGCTCAGTGTTTGAGTGTCGACCTATGAATCAGGAGGTCACAGTTTGATTCCCAGTCAGGGCATATGCCCAGGTTATGGGCTCGATCCCCAGTAGGGGCCATGCAGGAGGCAGTTGATCAATGATTCTCTCTCATCATTGATGCTTCCCTCTCTCCTTCTCCCTTCCTCTCTGAAATCAATAAAAAAAATATTTAAAAATAAACAAGAAACTGCTATAGAAAGGTCTTCAAGTTTCTGAAGTACCAAGCAATGTGAATATTAGCAGAACAAACTCATACTGCCTATAGTGTATATTCTGTATTATACAGATCATTTAATAAAGTTATATGTAGCACTGTTACATTAGTAACTTCTGAGTCGTGGTGGTGAAGAAATTGGGCTCTAGAGTCAAGCCTGCTGGGTTTGAGTACTAATTCTTGACAGAAGCTTTGCAATCTTAGGAAAGTTGTGTAACTCCTTTGTGCTTCAGTTTCCTCATCCTTAAAATGGGGATCATAAGAGTACATACCTTATAGAAAAAAATTATTTGATGCAAATAAAATTCTTAAAACTGTATGTGGCACACAGAAAGTGCTTATAGAAAGGGCTCTATATATTATATAGTTAACAATAACAATCATGATGATAATTTCCTCATTTCAAAAATGTCCTAGTTCACAAAGTTGGACCAACTGAAATAATTTTAGAATTATTATTAAATATGTGTGTATATATATCCTATATAATAAAGAGGTAATGTGCAAATTGACTGTCACACCCTCACACAAGATGGCCACCCCCATGTGGTCAAAAGATGGTCGCCACAAGATCGCTAGCAGGGAAGGGCAGTTGGGGGTGACCAGGCCTGCATGGGAGGGCAGTTAGGGGTGACTGGGCCAGCAGGGAAAGGTAATTGGGGGTGACGGGGCCAGCAGGGAAGGGCAGTTGGGGGTGACCAGGCCTGCATGGGAGGGCAGTTAGGGGTGACTGGGCCAGCAGGGAAAGGTAATTGGGGGTGACGGGGCCAGCAGGGAAGGGCAGTTGGGGGTGACCAGGCCTGCATGGGAGGGCAGTTAGGGGTGACTGGGCCAGCAGGGAAAGGTAATTGGGGGTGACGGGGCCAGCAGGGAAGGGCAGTTGGGGGTGACCAGGCCTGCATGGGAGGGCAGTTAGGGGTGACTGGGCCAGCAGGGAAAGGTAATTGGGGGTGACGGGGCCAGCAGGGAAGGGCAGTTGGGGGTGACCAGGCCTGCATGGGAGGGCAGTTAGGGGTGACTGGGCCAGCAGGGAAAGGTAATTGGGGGTGACGGGGCCAGCAGGGAAGGGCAGTTGGGGGTGACCAGGCCTGCATGGGAGGGCAGTTAGGGGTGACTGGGCCAGCAGGGAAAGGTAATTGGGGGTGACGGGGCCAGCAGGGAAGGGCAGTTGGGGGTGACCAGGCCTG
>NW_005368707.1:882311-901715 GCF_000412655.1 Myotis brandtii | reverse complement strand
GCGATTTAACAGCCTTTGAATGTGGGATGATTGTTGGCACTCATAGCCGTGGAGCGAGTATCTGCAAAATAGCTGAATTTGTTAAATGTTCAAGAGCAGCTGTTGTTAAAGTGTTTAAAGACTGGACTGTCAGCCGAAAATCTGGGTCAGAATGTGCGAATTGTGGCCGTCAGCGACTAGTCAATGTTAGGGCAAAACGGAGAGTGGCACCACTGGTATAAGACAACAGACGGACAACAGTGCATCAAAAAATGGCAGATATTAATCAGGGAACCTCTCAAATGATCTCTGAACACACTGTTCACCATACACTGCATCGTATGGGATATGGAAACTGAAGGCCTGTTCGAACACCTTTGCTGTCAGCAGTTCCCAAGATAAAACATCTCCAATTTGCACAGGAACACAAGGATTGAACAGTTGAGCATTGGAAAAAAGCCATATGGTCCGATGAATCCCGTTTCCAGTTGCATCATGCAGATGGCAGAGTGAGAATTTGGCGGAAAAAGCATGAAAACATGCACCCCACATGCATGAGTACAACCCTTCAATCTGGTGGGGGCAGTGTTATGGTTTGGGGCATGTTTTCCTGGCATGATTTGGACCCTTTAATTCGTGTGGAACAACGTCTGAATAGCACAACATACCTAAGTATCATTGCTGATCAAGTTCATCCTATCATGTTGATGGCATATCCCAATGGAGATGGCTTCTTCGAACAAGACAATGTGCCATGCCACGGTGCTCGTATTGTGCAGGAGTGGTTTCAAGAACATGAGGGAGACTTTACCTTGCTTAGGTGGCCCCCCAAATCACCAGATCTCAATCCAATTGAGCATTTGTGGGATGAAGTTAAAAGAGCCATCAGGCAGCTGGTTCCACAACCATCAAATCTCACAGAACTGGGCAGTGCTATTCATCAGGCATGGTGCCAGATTCCTCGCATCATCTTTCAATATCTCGGATTCAATGGAGTCAATGCCAAGAAGAATCGCCACAGTATTGAAGGCAAAATGTGGCCCAACGAAGTACTGATGGGGTGGTCATAATAATCTGGCCACTCAGTATATATGTATGTATATATAGATAGATATAGAGATATAGATATAGATATATCTATCTATATCTATATCTCTATACCTATACCTATATATCTATATATACATATACATATACATATACATATACATATACATATACATATACATACAACAAAGAGCTGTTTTCTTTATTATCACTAAACAAAATGTCACTGAAATACCCACCCAAGCTTTAGGACTGCTTTAAGAAGCAATATAGGAGTTACGCAAAGGCCTCCATAGATTGCATATCGATGTAACCCAAGATTTAGTCTGTCCCATTCATTATGGAACTGATCCTTCTTGTTTAAGAAATGAAATAGGAAAGATTTTATCTTACCTTCTCCATGAAGGTAAGCCCAAACCAGTTTAGAATAAGTTTAGAAAGGAAATGACTATGTCAGTATTAAGTATTCTTTTTCCTGTAGAAACCTCAACAAAGGGTTCCTTTCTATAATAGGTCTACATTATATTTGTAAACTTAATCATAAATAACACTACTTGTTATTTTACTTACTTTATTACCTTAGTAGGAAACAACTGTCTCAAGAGAATCATATATTACATTTTCTACTTCTATATATAGTTTGTGTAAATATTTTTAAATTTGTAAAAAATTCTTTCATCTATACTTTTACTATATCCTTTAGTGCAATGTTCTAGCAAAATGCTTTAAGAGTTAAATAATTTTTGCTGGCAAACAATTTCAGGGTATAATTATATTTGACATTTTCTTTGAACTATAATTCTATGGCTGACATATATGCATATATATATATGATTTATTTATTTGTAGGTTAATTATCATAAGTGCACCTTTAATGAATTGTTTTTAGGTGAAGTATTTGAATTAAATCTAGAATTAGGTATTTTATAACCTAGTGTGTTTATTTTTGTTTGTAACGTGGAATTGTTTCTTTCATTTTAACTTACTAATAATACTACTGTCATAGCCTAAAAGAATTATGCTATTACTCTACTTAGGCCTTAGGAAGACTAGAACCATGGAAATAACACTTAGACATGAAGCAGAAAATCTAAAATCTAGATGCTACACTGCCACTAATAAATGGAGGAATTGTAGATACATGCACCTACTAAAATTATGAGGCCATCTTAGCATCTCAGTCTCCTCATTATATATGTGTGTACGTATGTGTGCAAATATATACACACATATGTATATATTTATCCCAAATTATTGCTCCAAGTTGAAACAAAATGCTAAAAATTCATTAAGTTTTTTTAATGTCAAAATATACTAAGTTAAGAATTCTATTCCGGAAAGTATTTTATATAATATCTTCAAGTGAAAATACCTTATCGATTTTTATACATACTATTTCAAGACTTCTAAAATACCCCTATATAAATTATGTACTGTTCTTTAACTTCCAAGAGAAATAAAAATTTCTTTAGTTTGTCTAATTTCAAACTGATTTTCTTGTTATAAGATTAACATTTTTAATAAACATTTTCAGCAGGTACCAAGTTATTTTTTATACCTTTGGACTAATTTTTTTTATAAACTAGCTTTAAGTAGCTACAGAAGTCTTAGCAACTCTTCAGTTTACAACACTATACAGCATTTTTAGTTCTGCAAATAGTGTCATGAGTTCTCAGATTAATTTACTAATTCATTACAGATTATAGCTTTTTAAGGGAAAAATAAAACTAGCATAATTTATGTATTTTTCTCCCCCCGCCTCCCAGTGTGTCTCTGTGTCTCTCTTGTTTGCTTTAACAAATGGTCTTCTTAAATTATTTAAACACCATTTATACTCTTACTAAAGAGGAGAGGCTTGATTGGGAGCTTCTAATTGAAGCTCCACTATGTTATCCAACTCTGCATTAGTGTTGTAGAGGTCTGTGCCCTGATAGGTTTCAAGTCAAGTGAATATTGGGTGGAAAATGCTATATATATATATATCCATAAGAAGTTGGTTGGTCTGCCTATTGAACTATTAGGTGCTACTAAAGTCTTAACTAGAAAAATTTTTCATATAAAAATTAAAGTTAAAATAACAGAAGATTTAAGAACACCTGTATTGTGAGCTACTATATATTAAATGTTAAAGTGTTACAAGGGTATTGAATGCAAACATTTTTTGGACACAGATAATAGTATTTTAATTTATGAGTTAGTCAGGAAATATTATCATGCAGCCATATGAAAAAAGATTGAAAATTATAAGAAATAAAATGAACATAAAGAAAACTTTTTCCAGGATTTATACTGTAAAATAATGTTTTTATAAGGGAAGGAATAAGTGATGACTTATGTGGGGGAGGTATAGATGGTGAAATATG
Source organism: Myotis brandtii (assembly GCF_000412655.1). Lineage (NCBI taxonomy): Eukaryota > Metazoa > Chordata > Mammalia > Chiroptera > Vespertilionidae > Myotis > Myotis brandtii. The sequence goes on along the minus strand of NW_005368707.1, from coordinate 898,326 downwards.
CAAGGGGCATAAGGAAGTGTTTTGGTTTGAAATATATTTCTGCCATATACTTTACCTATTAGAAGTCCATTTATATTTTAGGAGGAGCATATAAATATAAATATATCTGTTGATGTTAAACTTTTATCTGCCATTCATTTGAATACCTGAGTAGGGGTACAAATTATTTTATTTTTATGAAATTTTGTTTCCTAAAGTACTGTTGGATTTAAATTTACAAAATTTTTTCTTTACAAATATACATATACACAGTAACAATATATGCAAGTCAAGTTTAATTTTCAAATGAATCATTTAGAATGTCGTCACATCTGTGCCAATCACAGTTCAATCTGTCGTATCTTTCGCATCCTTTGTCTAGGTGTGAATGTTTGGTATGTAGGAGGGTTGTAGGTAACTGTTCTATTTTTACTTGTATTAGTATATGTTTAGATGAATAGATCATGTTCCAGGGGCCTGATTATTTAAAAATTATTGTGAAAAATTCTAACATAACACAAAAGAAGAGGGTCTTGTGTAGTAAGCTCCCTATATCTATGGCCCAAATTTAACATTGGCAAAAATTTGCCATATTTGCTTCATCTACTTCCTCCTTTTTTCTCAAGTATTTTAAAACAGATTCCAGACTTCGTCTTTTAACTCCTACATTCTTCAGTATGCTTCTCTTAAAAAAAAATACATTTTTATATACCTATACCTTCTCACATCAAACAAAGTAAACAATAATTCTTTATCACCTGATATTTCTCTATTTAGTTTCCCCTATTGGATTAAAAATCTCATTTTACATTTGGGTTGTTCATTTAGAATCCAAACAAGATTCATACAGACTTGGTTGTTAGGACTGATCTATAATTAAAATGTCTTTCTTTCCCTTGACCAATCTACCTTTCTTCTACCTCTCCCACCCCTGCCTTCCTTCCCTTCTCTTCCTCTCTTGTCCTTCCTGTTCATGACTTATTATGAGAAACTGGGTAGGCTATCCCATAGAAAATTTCCCATTTTGGATTTTTATGTTGGTTTGTTTGTCTAATTAACTTATTTATCTAGCCTCTAAATTTCCTGTAAATTAGAAGTTAGTTTAAAATACTTACGAGACTCAAGCATTGATTTTGGTGGTGGGGGAGGATTGATAGGAATAATTCATACATGAGGCTATTCCTTTATACTGTATCACATCAGGGAGCACACAGCATTTACTGCTTCACTCAAAGCAGTGCTAAAATTGACCAGTGGTGACAGTGCAGTCTCGCCACTAAGAGCTTTCCATTAACCTTTCCTTTCATGGTTTCATTCATTGCTAACTGTTCTCTGAATCAGTTCTGTCATTAGGGTTTGAAAAATAACAAATCAGCCACCCTTTCTACACTTATTAGTGGGAATTCTATAAAGAAGAAACTTTTCTCATAAACTATGACTTTTTTATTTCCCTGAAATAGTTCAGCCTAGAAAGAAACCTGGCACTTTTAATATCTCTTAAATACCTAGTTAATATCCAAGAGTAACTTTGCATACAAGGAGCACATAGCATTTAAGTACCCATGTAATTGTAGGATTTTTATGAAATATATTTCTTATTTGATTTTTATGAACATTATCAGTATTAGGATAGCTGTATATAGTCAATATGTACAATGTTAGTCATATAATAGTTGAGCACCTTTTCCTGGTCCTACTTGGTCAAATATTCTGCTTTGTGATGAGTCATTGGTGGTGAGTTGAGCTTCAAGGAATAGGATTTTTTCTTAGGTCAGCAACTGAACAACATCACCTAGGAGAGTAAAAGCATTTAGGTGGGGATTATTTTATATTGCTAGAATCATAAATTTAAATTCAGTAATGATCAGTCAGCATTTTTATTAAATTTATTAGGATAACATTGGCTAATGACATTATGTAAATTTCATGTGTACAACTTTTTAACATTACATATGTATACACTGTTGTGCTCACCACCTGAAGTCTAGTCTCCTTCAGACACCATATATTTGACCATCTTTACCCTCTTTTTCCTCTTCCCATCCTCTTTTCCCTCTGGTAACCATGATTTTGTTGTCTGTACCTATGAGTTTAAGGTTTTTGTTTGTTTGTTCCTTTTTTTAATATTTCACATGAGGAAAATCATATGGTTCTTATCTTTTTCTAACATTTCATTTAGCATAATACTCTCAAGATCCATCTATGTTGTCACAAATGGCAATATTTCATTTTTCTATGGCTGAGCAGTATTCCATTACATGCTACAAGTACTACATGTTTTTATTATTTTTTTCAATAAACACAACTAACTTCATTTTATTTAATATTGTTAAGGAACAAACCCTGAAGAAGAAAAGCCATAATAGTTTATTTTGAGATGACAGGATTGATTAAGAAAATCTGTGGTAGTCAACTTTAAAACCATTTATAAACTTATAAACAACAAAATTGTAATAACAAAGTGCTGTATATACCATATCTTTAGACCAGCTAAAAAAAACATAATAGGAGAATCCACTCAGAAATGTAACAAACAAGTACTTAGCAATGAATTTGAGAAAGATGTTAGAACTTTGGGGAGAAAAACATTAACATATTGGAAAACATTTTTTAAGATTCAAATAAATGGAGATAAACTGTTTCTGAATCATGAGAATATTAGCAAATTATTTGACTCTAAGTAATTTATGGACATTTAGATTTACTTCTAACTTTCAAAATTTCAAAATTATTTTATAGGGATTCTACAATGAGGGGAAGTCTCACCCTACTACATATCAGAAACATTTTTTAATCCTCACCTGAGGATATATTTTTATTGATTTTTAGAGAGAGAGAGAAAGAGAAATATCAATCAGTTGCCTACTGTACTTGCCCCAACCAAGGATCAAACCTTCAACCTATGTATGTGCTCTTACTGGTAATTGAATCAGCAACCTTTTTGGTGCAAGGGACAACACTCCAATCAGTTGAGCTACCAGGCCAGGGCACACATCAGAAACATTTTGAAGCAATAGTGTCTAAACAGTGGTAATGATACAGAAATAGATGTGTATCCAGGTACTGTGAGGGAAATTTCTACCCTCAGAGATTTAAATACAAATTTTTCTTGAACCACTGACTTCTTAGTCAGTGTCAAGAGAAAGGCCCCTTTGTCCTCCTGTGACTTATGCAAATTCCTTTTGCCTTTGCTTGCATGCCACCCTGATTTCTGCCAACATCAAGTACAGATGTGAAATCAACCTTTTTAGTAATTTCAAAAATTTATTTAGCATTATATGAGTTCAAAGACTCTGAGTAGTAGTAAAACAAGCACATGTTTTTCTTCCTCTTTGAGTAAAACATTACTGTCCATATCCATGCTATTTTTCTATTCAATACTTTCCTAAATTATTACAGTTGCCTTCTTAAAGGAAAGTCTGAAAAGAAATCTTTTTCTACGTCTTGTAAAACATAGATTACTGGAGCATTATGAGGAACCCAAAATTAGTCCCATTTATATATAATACCTTAATATACGATGAAATATTATTTTCTAAAGGAGAGGCCACTTACAGGATATTCATTCAGTAGTATTAGGTAGTAGCATTCAGTGGTATAACTGCAAGACTGATTGGACAAATAAATGTTTTCCTTCTTCTTTATATAGCCATAGGAATTTTTAAAAAGTAGCATAGAAACTACTTTTTCATCTCATATTTGAAGCATTAGTAGAACTCACCAAGGTAAAGATGTACTTGAATATTAAAAATTTTTGTTGGGATAAAATATTATAATTAAAAGGGTTATAGAAAGTTGTGGAACATATCTACATCAAATATTATAAAGAAAATGATACTAGCTATAACAATTTATATTATTGCAGAATATGCAAATTTAGGATCAAGATCCTAATATATAAATAAGAAAAATATGACAGTTAAGATTTGAAAATAAAGAAAAATGAATAATAAAAAAGTATGAGGGAAAACATTTAATCATGTACTTATAAGTTACAAAATAAAATGACTTTGAGAAACAGCTTTTTCATTCTTTTAAAGGAGCCAAATTTTTTAAAAAGAAATCTAATATTGTCAAGATAAGTAATAGCAAACTTTTGGGAAGAAATATAGGAATATGTGATGAGAGACACAGTAATGTTCAGATATTTCACTTGTAGGAATTTAGGTATAAATATTTTCCCTATTATAAATCTTATATGTAGAAAAATGCTCAATTTAGAGACTAATATAGACATTAATGTAAAATAGTATATTGTCTTAAATGATCATTTTTGAAGACACCGGAACAGTTATCCAATAGAACTTTCTGTATTGATGGAAATATTCTGTAATTTACACTGTCCATTAATGGTCGCCTGAGCACTTGAAGTGTGGCTAGGGCAATTGAGGAACTGAATTTTAAATTTTATTTAACATTATTTAAATTTAAATACATGGGGCCCCTGGCTGGTTTGGCTCAGTGGATGGAGCGTCAGCCTGTGGACTGAAGGGTCCGGGGTTCGATTCCAGTCAAGGGCACATCCTGGGTTGCGGGTTTGATCCCCAGTGGCAGGTGTGCAGGAGGCTATTGATGATTCTCTCTCATCATTGATGTTTCTATCTCTCTCTCTCTCTCCCCCTCTCCCTTTCGGAAATCTATCAAAAAAAGAAATAAAAATATATATAATTTAAATATATGGGTCTAGTGGCCACAGTATTGAACAGTGCAGCTCTAGAAATATTAAGTGTAAGTGGAAAATATAATTAGTAAATTTATATGTTGTGACTACAAGCATGTAAATATTTATATGTACATACAGAAAATGATATAATTAAGATACTTGGGTTAATATTGAAGGGAATGGGTGATTTTTTAAAAATGTTATTTAAAAGATCAGGTGGAAATATGGAACAAACTTTTGAATCTCAGAGAGAAGGGGGTGGGGGATTCGTGGGAAGAGATTAACCAAATAAGTTATATGCATATATGCATTGCCCATGAAAACACACAATAGGGTGGTTAAGGCCTGGGGCAGTGCCGGAACCCTGTGCTGTGGGACAAGGGGAAGAAAAGAAGGGGGAGACATCTATAATACTTTCAATAATAAAAATAATAAAATGAAATTAAAAAAAAAGAACAAAACAACAACAACAAAAGATCAAGTGAAAATAATGCAGTGCTCCAGCACTGTACTGTTCAATATGGTGGCCACTAGCTGAATATGGCAATTTAAATTTAAATCAAGTAAAATTTAAAATTTAGTTCCTCAGAGTGCTAAGAGACAACATTATCACAAGAGTTAAAAGAATCAAGAGTGGAAAGTTGGTGTAAACAAGCCTTATTAACACCTTTACTAATTTACTACCCAAGTCCAAACTCTTTAGATTCCTCACTAATAATACCCAAACCTTTCTTAGATTCTTTTCTAATGAGTACTAACTTTCTTTTGTCCTGTCAATTTCTTAGGTATTGAAAGCATTAATAGAACTTACCAAGTAAAGATGTTTCTTTGTGTAAAAAGTATAAAAAGCTGCCTGATTCAGTGATCTCTTTGAGCCTCATTTTATAATCTAAGCATCATATTATGATTCTCCCATGCACACATATTAAATTGTTTTTTCTCCTGTTAAAAAATTTTTTTTAGTACAATCACGCTAGCTACATTTCAAGTGGTCAACAGCCACACATGGCTAAGGTTCACTCTTTGCACAGAGTCTGCTCTGAATATTTCTACCAACATAAAACGTTCTATTGTATAGTGCTGCAGAAATAACTGATGAAAGCAATATACTGGAACAAATCATTGGTAATTTATTAGTCAATAATTTCCAAGGACAAATGAATTAAAACTGGAGGTTGGATTCAGCCAAGAAGTGTATGGAACAATATAAGACCCTACTCTTGTGACCTAGATTAGAATTTCATAAAGTATAGGCAGCAGACTAGTGCTGGTTATATCAGTCTGTGAATAATGCTTACTCAGTTTCAATACGTGTTTACAAACTTACGTATTTTTATAGCAAAGTGATATTTCTGTGTCATCCATGTACATCACCTATCTTATCTCACTAAGGAGAGACTGGTATTATTAAAAAACTGCTGAGAGAGTTCTATGTAGTATGAGCAATAGTCTGTGAGCATGCATCCACACTGGAAATAAAAACAGTCCTTCACAGTATGAGAAACATTGATCAAGATGAAAAAGAGAAAATAGATTATTCAGGGCAGTTTTGTAAGGGACTGAAATTAGTTGTTAGTATAGCTTAATAATCTATACTTGCAAGTGAAATTAAAAATTGAACACTAAATCTCTGAATGTGGTAAACTTAGACTTCAGCCCTCCTGCTAGTGAAAATGATGCAAAAGATTCATTATCCACCACTGTGAGTAAGAATTTTAAAGGAGTTCCTAGTCAGTGCCTCTACCTTGGGGAAGTTGTTTCCTTTTTCACCCTCCTAGGCCTAGGAGATTGAACCATCTAGTGCAGTGGTTCTCAACCTTCCTAATGCCGCGACCCTTTAATACAGTTCCTCATGTTGTGGTAACCCCCAATTTCATTGTTACAAATTGAACATAATTAAAGCATAGTGATTAATCACAAAAACAATATGTAATTATATAGGTGTTTCCAGTGGTCTTAGGTAACCCCCAAAGGGCTTGCGACCCACAGGTTGAGAACCGCTGATCTAGTGGAATCTTTTCCTTTCAGCAAAATTTCCAATTTTTTAAAATTTTTCTTTACCTTTTAAAATCTCCTTTGGCATATTGTTACATTTAGTTCATTGGAACTATTTTCATCCCTTACCCCCAAAGTTAGTTTCAAAGGTTTGCAAAATGTCCCAAATAGGAACATTATTTTAAATTAAGTGAGCTTCTAAAGTTTTGTTTTAAAATATTCTTTTTCACATTTTAAGCTTGACTCCCTGATACAAGATATTAAATTGAATTATTTGTAACATGTAAACAGTTTTTTTTTACTATAATTAAGGCCTAATGTGTCAGCTATAGCATTATTTTAATGATATGGGGTAAGCATAAATTCTACATTTACTACCTGTTTCCTTATTGTGCTTTTGGCTCTACATTACATGGTTTCTATACTCTGAAATGAAATGCTCCATACACCTACTGTTCTGGGTTTTTTTGAGAACTGATTCTTCTTTGTAGAATTTAAGGTCAAATGGAATCAAGTACTCTGTAACAGTTCTGATTCTACTGGCCTTACATTTTTATTAAAATATATATACATACTCAGTCCTTTATCAGTATTATTGACTTATCTCTTCCTAATTTCAGTGTTTCTTCTTTTTCTCCCTAATTTATCAAATTTGGAAAGAGTTGGAAAACAGTTGGAGAAAATTAATCTGTTTTTAGTAATAATCTATGTTACAGAAAAATAAATGAATATTCAGCATTTCTTGTTAAATTTTGTTTTTTAAGATTGAAAAACTGTATATATTTACTTAAAATAAGTATGAAAATCATACTGATAAAATCTTCTGATTTCAGTTTAATATTATGGGAATGATTTATTTAGGCAGAATTGTAGATATAGATAACCATATTATCACTTGGCTTATATAGACCTACTTTTCAAAAGGTGAAAATTAATTAATAATAAAATATTAAGAAGGGATGTTACATTTTATCTAAATATTTTTATTCTTATATTTGATATTTGATAATGTATTTTTAAGGTAGAGTGTATGATTTCTTGACCTTAAAGTATTCCATTTCTTTTCTGAAGTTTGGGTTATAATATTTGTATAGTATTTTCTCATAAATATTTTATGATATAGCACGTCAAAAACATTATTAAATTATTTAATATGTGATTAAAATTTGATATTGTTAATATTATTTTATATAATATTTTCAAATTTCTCAGAACATTTGTAGGCTAATTGGTTTCTTAAAGTTTTAATTGATTTTTAAAGAGAGAGAGAGAGAGAGAGAGAGACAGACAGACATTGATTTGCTATTCCACTTATTTATGCATTCATTGATTTATGTGCCCAGACCTGGGATTGAACCCATAAACTTGGTGTATGAGCTACCTGGCCAGAACTAATCGTTTTATTTTATGCACATTTCAACCTAGAGAATATTAACTAATTGCTTAATATTATTTCTATTGTTCCCATTTTTTTTAGTGTTTACCATGTACCAGGAACTAGTTGAGGCTCTATAAATAATTATTTTTAAAAAATCCATTTCCTCTGGGAGCTTACATTATAGTAGGTTACTTCATATATGATTCTGTAACATTTAACACAACTCAAAGGGCTACTTTTGTCAAGAAATGCATGTTATTGGAGTATTTGGAAATTTAGAGATATATAGAGAGACAGGACAACATTTCTTCTAGCTCTGTTTAGCTGTTTGCTTTTTAATGAGTTTAGCTTTGCTAATTTTTTAAATGGAATTTACAACTGTGATAATTTGGCGACCCAAAATTTGTCCATATTTTTCTCAACTTCCCAAATGATAGTTCAGTGCTGGGATAGAAGTTGAACTAGTCACTTTAGATTTGGGGTTTAAGAAGTAATATTTGAAGCATACAGCATTATTTAAGGAAGATAACTTTTTCTTTGAAAGAAGAGAATGTGATTTTTGAAATACTCAAGATTTTATCTAATTTATTTTCTTCAGAGCCTACTTTCTGTAATATGGATAAATTTGAACCAAATGGTATAATCTCAGTATAATCGTTTACTCTTCTTTCCTTCTTTAGGAAAATTTTAAACTTCCACCTCAAGAAGATTAAAAAGAGGTTCCTCTTGCACCAAGAAAGATCTGCAGATCTTTTTCAGTGTTCTTGGAGGTGTGGGGTGTGAGAACTTGATCAGTTTGTGTCAACCACCTTGTTCTCTAAAGGTAAGCGCTATGTAGTGAATGCACACTCATGGGCCCAAGCTCCTAAAGCAGGACTGGTTTTGGAATGCTCCATGGAGGGATTGAGACCATCAGACTTTCTCACAGAAGGGGGCCTAGGCAGCCACTTGTGGGCAGGACATCACATACATCAATCAAGAGATGGTTTTCATTGTTTAGAAGGGAAGCATGTTCTTGAAATGTATGGATGGTTTTTTTTAAATCCCAATTTTAGTAAAACTTGTCTTTTAGTTCAGTGTGCATCTTAAATAAGTTTAGTGAATGCTGTGGTTGATTCCTCATCAAGAACTCTCTTAGATATTTTGAAATTTGCATTCAAGAATTTTGAAACAGTGACATCATTTAAGCAGTCTGGTGACTTAACAGTTTAAATTTATATAACTAGCTTTGAAGAATTGCTTTTTGTGTTCTTTTTGAAGTTGTATCTTACCTTTACTTCAAAGTAAGTCCCTCAAATCATTTTTTTAATATATTTTATTGATTTTTTTTTTACAGAGAGGAAGGGAGAGGGATAGAGTTAGAAACATCGATGAGAGAGAAACATCGATCAGCTGCCTCTTGCACACTCCCTACTGGGTATGTGCCCACAACCAAGGTACATGCCCTTGACCGGAATCGAACCTGGGACCCTTGAGTCCGCAGGCCAATGCTCTCTCCACTGAGCCAAACCGGTTAGGGCCCCTCAAATCATTTTTAATCTGTATTAAGCTTCAGAACATATAGAAGCAAAAGCCTTTAATCTCTAGTGGGTATATGATCTTAAAATTTCTTATGCCAGATCCTAATTGAAAAAAAATCAGCAGCTTTTTTCCTATCTTGCAACTTTTTCCTGTCTTTAGGAAATATATACATTGATTCCACAAGGAAACCTAATAAAGTATAAATTAATGTCTCATCTTTACTGTTAAACTCTAACATCAGAAAACCTTATTGTTCTTTTGCACAATCTATTGACACCTCTCAAAGTGACCAATTATAACTTAAATTGTCATTTGCTGATGAAGACATCAAATCCTTCCAACTGATATTGGAAACTTTAGTTCTACAAGATGTGAAATTCTTATGAAAAATAAAATTTGGGAGAAATCGGCTGATTTTTGTCTGGCAGCCCTATCTTTGTTAATAATAAATTTTATTATCTCTTAAAACAGTAATTCTCCCAATATTTGTATTATAAACGATATTAAGAAGGGTAAAAACCCTTTGTGCTTGCTCTTAGAATGAGAAAAACTACAAACTTTTTTGAAAAGACCTTGAAAACCAATTTACTTTTTTGTATATTAGTAGTTGGGGACTTAGAACTAGTCTTGCTTATTGTAACTGTAGGCAACTTTAAAAGATTTAGATTTTCAAAGTAGAGATTATATAAGTTATAGTTCTGAAGAAATAAAGATTACTAGATACTTAAAATAATTTCTCTGTAATTTTTGAATTTTTGTTTGTGAGAGCATATTAAATATTTTTAATCTTTACAATAGCATGGAACAGAATGGATGAATGCCTTCGCTCTTTAAGCCATTTGAGAAAAAAAAAATTGAATAAAAAGTCAAACCTACTGAAAATGTAACCTAAACTAAAGCTTTATTATACCTGAATTTTTTTATTCTAAAAATCCTGCCCCTTTTAAAAATAAGCTCTGTCTTAGGATAGTATTGGCAACATATTTTGTAAAAAGGAAAATTTATGTCACCATTCTGAAAGTCATATTGTAATTTCAAATCTGTAATGTAGCATGAATATATAAAATGGGGACCACTGGGACCTAGAGTATCAAAAGTTAGGTATTTTTCCAACAGTTCTTATTGATAATTTATATCACTTCAACTCATAGTAGGCAACAAAATAAAGTATTGTTCTATGATTTTGATGAGATATAGGAGTGAAAACCCAACACAATGGTACTGAAGGATTCTTCTATTGGAACTACTATCTGGGAGATTTTTAAAAAATATATGCCTAGACATACTTAATTATACACACATATACGTATTAGTGCTTATTTATTTTTAAAGGATCATAGCTAATCTATGGAAACAGTCCCTACTAGAAATTTAGTTTTGTTGGTGTGCTCATGTTCCAAGGCAGCCCTATGTTTACCAATATTGATTTTTTAGGGAAAGAACAAGGAAATTCTAGCCCAACCCTCTCCTTGTAGCCATGTAGACCAGCACTGTCCAGTAAAAATATAATGCAAGCCACATATGTAATTTTAATGTCCTGTTGTCATCACATTAAAAAGTAAAAAGAAACAGGCAAAATTAAGTTTAATTAATTTTATTTAACCTATTATATCTAAATATTATTTCAACATATAATCAGTATAAAATGTATGAAATGTTTTACTTTTTTCATACTAAGTATTCAAAGTCTGGAGTATATTTTACATTTATAGAGCATTTCATATCGAACTAACTAGCCACATTTTAAGTGCTCAGAGCCACATGTAGCTAGTAGCTGTTTTATTAGACAGTGCAGATATAAACCAAGAGTGAAGCTCCCATTTTAGCATCGTCGAATGTAAAGTCTGTTGGGTATCCCTCTGAACTCCCTGGTTTAGAGCGTCCAGATACAGCAAAAAACAGCAACAAAAAGACAGGATGCCCCGTTTAATTTGAATTTCAGTTAAATAACAAATAATAGTTTAGTGTAGTCATGTTTCATGCTGTATTTGGAACATACCTATAAAAATCATTTATCTGAAATGCAAATTTAATCGATTGTCTTGTATTTTATCTGCTAATCTTACCATGGAAACTTGTAACACTAGAAGATAAAGAATCTCTTCCAATGAGGAGAATTTTGATAACCCTCTGAAAATCAATATGCAAACCAGAAACTGTGGCCCATTTCTTCCTAAATCTCTAAGATGTTTAAGACAGAAAAAGGGGCTTACAAAACAGGGACTCAATTCTTACATATTTAAACATTTTAAATCTAAATTATTACATTAAGCTGTAAGGCTTATGAAATTTTATAAATTAAATGATTAGTTACTTGAGTTTATAAAATATAAATTGTCTAGTAGCACATTACTAGTATCACATCTTATGAAAATCAGTTCACCCTTGGTGATACTCTTAGCAGTTTTCAAGATCCTGGCTATTTCAAGTTATTTTCCTACCATTGTTTACCACTGCTGCTATCACATAATTTTCAAGTTGGCAAGCATTAACACAAAATATTAAATTACTGAATGCCAGGATAAGGCTTACTTTATAAGTACTTAAGTACTTATAATTCTCTGCTCTGGTGTTGACCAGTGGATCCCAATCCAGTAAGCAACCTGCCAGTTCTTATATCAGTGTCTCTAATTCCTCCTAAGGACTCTTCACAAAGAAACATCTTTCCATTCTTCTTTTTAAACATTTTTTAATGTTCAAATGTTAGGACCATTTTTGAAGCATGTAGTAGTAGTTCTTTAGTAGTATTTTATCACCCTTAAGCTCTAGAGAAGAGATCATTTATAATGCATGTTCTCTGTGGACAGCAGTTACACCAATTCCACACTTCCTCTAGGGAAAATACTTGCCTTTACCAGATGGATGACTACAGGTGACAACGCTGCTTCATTACCAAATAGGTAGGTAGATCCAGCTGCCAGTGTGGTTTGACAGTTTAGCAGTTCAGTTTAAGCCATGGTGCATTCCAAATCCATTCATGCTTAGGAGAATGTACCCAAGAGTGTGGATATGTTTATACTTACTGCATTTCCTTCAGAGAACAAGAATTATAGGTAAGTTTTTACTTTTTTTGGCACTAATCCAACAATTATTGTTAAATAAGAAATTTACGAATCTGAAAGTATTTCCCTTTCTCCAAAACAGTCACCTTAAAGTTCTCAAATATAGCCTACATTACATAGTTTTTTTCTTCCTCACTCTAAGAAGGAAATTAACTTGGTGGTGGTGGAATTGGGAGGAGACAACTTATTGTCATTTGTGAGCTGTGAATATCATGTATTTCATGTCTATAAATAACTTAGGTTTCTGTCAGAATCTTAATTTGCCTAACTTCTAATGTCTAAGATATGAATTACTTTGTCAAATTATCACCTACATCTATATATATAAAAGCCTAAGCGACCTATCAACTGGTTGCTATGATGTGCACTGACCACCAGGGCACAGACGCTCAACTCAGGAGCTGCCCCCTGGTGGTCAGTGCGCTCCCACAGTGGGAGCGCCACTCAGCTGACCGACAGGCGCCAGTTGCCAGGCTCAGGGCTGGCGAGCGCAGCTGCGGCAGTGTGAGTCTCTTCTGCCTCTGCGGCAGCACTACCAGAGCGGTGGTGGCAGGCACAGTGGGCCAAGCTCAGGCTCCTCCCCTGCCACCTTCCACTTTGAGCACTACTACATCCCTCGGGGGATGTCTGACTGTCAGTTTCGGCCCAATCCCCACAGGCCAGAGGATTGGGCCAAAACTGGCAGTCCGACATCCCCTGAGGGGTCCCGGATTGCGTGAAGGCACAGGCCAGGCTGAGGGACCCCACCGGTGCATGAATCTGTGCACCAAGCCTGTAGTCTATATATAAATAAGGCGTTCAGCCTTTCCAAGCTAATACCTGTAACAGCAATGAGTAAATTAACGGATTATTTGGGTTTTTACTTTTATTCTCAAAACTGTCTTCCTTTTGTTAAAAGGCTTTAAACTTATTATTTCTGAAACCAAAATTTAAAGCTACAAAATACTTAAACTATACTCTAGCTTTGTTTTTATTTTTGGTTGGTTTTTTTTTTTTTTTTGCCCAGTGATAATTTGGATGAGCTTCAGAGGGTCTGTAAATCCCCTGAAATTATAATCAAATTTTGTCTGTATATATATTTTAGCTGCAAAGAGTACCCATAATTTTCATCATATTCTTGAAGGATTTTATAACAAAAGATTTGGGGAACCACAATTGACCTAGTTTAATATTACTTTTTGGACAAAGAAACTGAGTTTCAAAGAATATAAATTACTTGCCTTCATTCATTAGAAATGTAATAGTTGCAAACAGCAAAGTTTATTTCTAAAACGCATTCTGCATATTCTTAGAAGGAAAAGGTTTTAACATGCATTAATTAAACTTGAGAATACCAGCCTAAATGAAAGCAGTTCATTTGTTTATAGTTTCTTCTGTTCTATCCTTTGTCAGATGGTACATAAAATAATGACCTTTGTGACAAATTCTTATAGATAGATTTAAAAAAAGAATTACCTATTTTTCTCTTTTTTAAATCCTACCTTCAAAATAATTACTAAAACCCAAGAAAATAGGTGTATAACATTATTTTTGTTATTTTCAGAGTGTTAGAAAAGCAATTAATTGCCTATTAATAAACATTGCACTGAATATTGTTGGGACACCTTCTGGTTCTGAGCCCTTGTTAAAGAAATTCTATAGTAGATTGTATATGTTTTAGTATTACAGTAATACTGTAATAATGGTAAGTAAGCTAATTCTATAATTAAGGAGACCAATTTCTTTTTTTAAAAATATTTTTTATTGATTTTTTTATAGAGAGGAAGGGAGAGGGATAGAGAGTTAGAAACATCGATGAGAGAAACATAGATCAGCCTCCTGCAGCACAGTCCCTACTGGGGATGTGCCCGCAACCAAGGTACATGCCCTTGACCAGAATCGAACCTGGGACCTTTCAGTCCACCGGCCGACGCTCTATCCACTGAGCCAAACCGGTTAGGACAGGAGACTAATTTCTTTCTCAAAACAAAAGAAATATTTTTTTCCTTTTCCTGGTATTTGCCAGTGAAGTCTGCCTAATTCAAGATTTAATGAATTTATACCATGAATGTTAGAATATAAATAAATTTGAGGAATGATACAAAAAAGAGCAGTTGTTTCCCAAAAAGGATAGAAAAAAATGAGACAACTTACAGTACTACCTATATTTTTCATTTAAATTTAATTATTCTTAAAAATTCTAAAATGTGTAGTATATAAAGCTCATTATAGAAAATGGCATTGGTTTCTAAAAGAGATTACAGTTTTGTTACTTCTCTCTCCTTTGGACATTATCACTCAAGTTGATTATCACTCATGCTCTTCTGCTTTTTAAATAAGCCAGATTTTGTTTTCTATCCAGGAAGAACAGTCTGTGAATATCACTCAATAAACCCCTGTGTTACTTATCTGGGGTTGAATTTTAACAAAAACTTATTTTACTATTAGCTAATCAAATTATTTTAAAAGCTTAAATTTTTCTTAAGAACATTTGCAAATATATATAAATACATATTTTTAAGTTGAGTTAGATGTTAAATGTTCTGTTCGCACACTGTAACAATTGACCTACTCAGTCAGTTTACTAAATCATTGCCTTGGTTTTCATGGAAGATTAAAAGTAATCAAGCATCTGAATATAGAGACATGGAAATTTGTAATCAATTTTATTTCAGAACTAGAGGCCTGGTGCATGGATTTGTGGGGTCCCTCGGCGTAGCCTGCAGGGATCGGGCTGAAACTGGCAGTCCAATGCCGCCTGCCTCTCCTGCCTGCTGCTCCTACTCATCCCGGCCCCACTGCACCTGCCGCCACTGCCGCTTGGTATGCTCGCTGCTGCTCTGCTGCAGACTCTGGGCTGCGGTGGCCAGCCTTGAGCCCTGCATCTGGCGCCTGTCCGTTAGCTGAGTGGCGCCCCCGCTGTGGGAGCGCACTGACCATTAGGGGGCAGCTCCTGCATTGAGCATCTTTTCCTGGTGGTCAGTGCACATCATAGAGACTGGTCATTTGGTCATTCGGTTGCTTAGGCTTTTATATATATACTAGAGGCCCGGTGCACAAAAATTTGTGCACTCGGGGGGCGGGGGGAGGGGGGTCCCCCAGCCCGGCCTGTGCCCTCTCGCAGTCTGGGACCCCTCGGCAGATAACGACCTGCTGGCTTAGGCCTGCTCCCGGGTGGCAGAGGGCAGGCCCAATCCCTAAGTGCAGCCCCTGGTCAGGCTCAGAGCAGGGCCCATTGGGGAGTTGGGGCACCGCCCCGTCATGCACAGAGCAGGGCGGATCGGGAGGTTGCAATGCCACCCTCAGTCACGCTCAGGGTAGGGCCGATTGGGGGGTTGGGGCACCGCCCCATGTCACACTCAAGGCAGGGTCGATGGGGAGGTTGCGGCGCCACCCCTTGTCACGCACAGAGCAGGGCAGATCAGGGGGTTGGGGCGC
>NW_005368707.1:877078-881402 GCF_000412655.1 Myotis brandtii | reverse complement strand
GCAGCAAGCAAGCCTCCCTGTTCGCTTCAGTGCCTGGCTGCCGGCCGCCATCTTGGCTGACAGTTAATTTGCATATACTCACTGATTAGCCAATGAAAAGGGTAGCGGTCGTACGCCAATTACCATGTTTCTCTTTTATTAGTGTAGATAGATTATTTAAAACAGAACTTTTCAAATAAGAACTATGAAAATTGACTTCTCTCTGTTTGCCTACATGCATGGATGGCTTCTATTTTTCTGTGTATAAACAATTCAGCATTTAACTCTTTAAGCCTCATATATCAATTTTTTTTTTTTTAGCAATTTCACTGTTTGTATTGCAGTACACAGACTTTGAAACTTTGATACAACTACCTGCCATGTTCTAGTATGGGAAATAAATTTATTCAATCAGCCATCAAATATATAGAGAACTATGCAAATAGAGTGGTAAATAAAAGACATTTCCTGTCCTTTTAGAATTTATAGTATATTAAAGATGTGTGATGGAGCAGTGCAAAGGGAAGATAGCATTGGTAACCTAATCTGGGGGTCAGAGATAACTTCCTTGCAAAACTGAAATTTTAACTGAACCTGAGGCATTATTAGGCGTTAGTCAAAATGGGAAGGCAGAAAGACATATCAGATAAGAAACTATGGAGAGATGGAAAGATAAGACTGCATGGTAAAATATTTTTAAGTTATTATTAGACTAGAGGCCCAGTGCACGAATTTGTGCATGGGTGGGGTCCCTCAGCCTGGCCAATAATCGGGGTCCATCGGGGGGGCCAGCCAGCCAGGGGGAGGGGCTGTGGGAGGTTGGCTGACTGCGGGAGGTTGGCTGTGGGAGCATACTGACCACCAGGTGTAGCTCCTGCATTGCACGTCTGCTCCCTGGTGGTCAGTGCATGTCATAGCAACCAGTTGTTTGGTCACTTAGGCTTTTGTATATATAGATATTTGGCCTTTGACCTTTAGCTTAAGAGCAGTGGAAGATATTGAACATCATATTTGTATTTTTTCTAAAATTTTTTATTAAAGGCTAACATGTACATCTAAAAAAATGAGCATATTGTAAGTATATTTTCACAAACTGAATATACCTGTATGATCATCACCTAGATCAGTGATGGCGAACCTTTTTAGCTCGGCGTGTCAGCATTTTGAAAAACCCTTAACTCTGGTGCCGTGTTACATATATAAATTTTTTTATATTTGCAACCATAGTAAAACAAAGACTTATATTCTTGATATTTATTTTATATATTTAAATGCCGTTTAACAAAGAAAAATCAACCAAAAATATGAGTTCGCATGTCACCTCTGACACGCGTGTCATAGGTTCGCCATCACTGACCTAGATGAAGAAACAGAACATTATCGGCTTCCCAAAAGTTTCCTCTCATCTTTCCTTCAAGTCAGTCCTACCCGCCCCCATCCTCTAAGGAGAACTCTTGCCTGACTTCTTACTACATAGATGATATTGCTCCATGTTGTATTTTATGTAAATGGGGTCATCCAGTATATGCTCATTTGAGTGAAAGAAGCCAGACCATAACATGATTATAAGATTCATCCATATTATCAAGTGTGATTGCTGGTCATTCTCATGGTTGTATAATGTTCTGTCATTTGTACCATGAGATTTATATTTTTCTGAGATTGCCACATCTGATGTGAAGTCGGTTAAGCCTCAGCGTACATCTGGGAGAGTGATAATGGGGTTTGAGCGAGTGTCTTGACAGTGAGGATGAAGAGAAGTGGGCATATTAGAGGGAAATTTATGAGTTAGAATTAATAGGACATGGGATTAATTAGCTGAGGGAATGAAGAATACAGAAATAGCAAGGATAACTCAACAGGTTTCTGACTGGGCAGAAGTGGATGGGGTGCCCTTTATTAAGTCCAAACACTGGAGAGGAATGGCTTATTGTTTGAATTTTAGTGATAGAGGAGGATAATTAATTCAATATATGATATATTTGAGGTACTTCTGAAACATTACACAGGTCTGCTTTATACAACAAAATACATATTGATTGAATGTATGACTTTACATTCATTAATAACAGTGTGCTAATAAAGAGCTCTTCTACATATGGAAAGTTGTAAATCTTGACTATTCTTCACCTCTTAATTTCACCAGATACTCTTTTTCTAAATGTTAGTAGGAAGGGTTTCGTCACATCTTTTGTTTTTTCTTTATATACCCCCCCCCCCACACACACACACACACAGGAAAGGGCAAAAGTGTGTTTACATTTGTTTGTATAGAAAGTAATACAATAATCCTATATAATAAAAGCCTAATACACAAATCGAATAAATGGCAGAACGACTGGTCAGTGGGGGGTGGGGCTGGTGAGCAGGCGGTGCCTGGCCAGCCAAGGCAGGTGCCAGTAGACAGAGGGAGGGGATGGCGATTGGGGGGATGAGGGGAGCCGCGGCGACATTGGCCCACGATTGCCTTCTGCAGAAGGGGGTCAGATAGCCATTAGTTGAACATTGGCCTTGTCACCAGATAGCCATCATTGGGACATCCCGCGAGGGCTCCTGGTTTGCGAGAGGGGGTGTAAGCCAGGCTGAGGTACCCCCGCCCCCCTCCGAGTGCACGAATTTTCATGCACTGAGCTTCTAGTTAATAAATAATACAAGAATAAATTCTGTATTTCGTATACTCACAACTATAAACCTACATTTGCCCCATCCTGTAGAGTGTACTTCCTCTGAAGTATCACTAACTTTATATGCAAGCAAAGTTGCCTTCTGATGTATATGATATACTTTCAAACTTTAGAACTTATTTCTATCATCATAGTCTTTCCTTTAATTAGCACAGTAACCACACCTTACATTTACTTTATTTAAAATGATTAACCTAGTTACATGGCAAGACCTAAAGTGACTAAAATAAATTTTGATAAGGAAAAGGAAAAAAATATAACAATGGCTTAAAACCTGCAGCCAGAGCATAGCCTAGGCAGGGTGCCACAGGGAGACCCTGAGTGTCAGAGAGTAGGATGAAAGCACCTCCTTTAAAAGGTACCAAAGGGGTGGAACTGGAACTGTGAACAAGGAGTTTCGCCTACTTTACAATGCTGCCTGGGACTGTTGGTGCCCTTGAGAAGTTTTATGGGAAGAGAAATAAAAGGTATAGCACTGAATAAAATGAATGCCTAGAACATAACTAGTAAACTAGATAAACTCAGCAGTTTACCCAGTTTACACCAATCAGTTATGATTCAGCACTGTATTTAGACCATAAAATTTGAACTAAAGATCATGTCTATGAAAAAAAAAAACTCAGCAATTTTATTCATGATTTCCAGTTAAGAGAATTTTACCCATCTTTGGCTTTGTCACCAGATAATAGTTTTTTTAAAATTAAATGTTTTATTTCTTGGAGGGTTTTTTCCAAATTTTTGCCATTAATGTACATTGACATAGTGAAATCAAACCAGTACTTTCAGAACCCATTTAAGTTAATTAATTTAGTTAACAAACACATAGAAATATATATCATATTTATAATAGTGTTATAGCCTAAGGTGATGATGCAAAGAAGTAGTTCTGCCTTTTGCTACTTGCACTATAATTGGGAGACTTAGAACATACAAAAACATTATGATATAATACAAATTGTTATAAGAGTAATTGATTGAATAGTGTTGAAAGAGCAGGGAAACCAGGGGAAGGAAATTATAGGCTATGATATCAAAGAAGAAATGATGGAGGTGGTAGACTTTAATTTGGGTCTTGATGGACAGGTAAGACTTGAATAGGTGTGGCAAGAGCACTGTAGACAAGGGTAACATGAGAACAAGTACAGAAAAAAATATGGCATATATTAGTCACAGTGAGAAATGGGCCACACTGCAGCAGAAAGCACAACTGTGTGGAGAGAAGTTTTATTAAGGTTTGACCATGTATAAGCTTTGAATTACTCAAAATGTATCATACATAAGAGCATGGATTATTATCTTGATTTTTTGATTATCTGTAAGTATAGTTTTACTTTACTTGTCATAATGTAATTATTATATTTTTATCTTTATAGAAACCCTATGTGAAATCACCTGACGGAGTGAAATGCTTGTGATTTTTAAGTTCATAGAATCTTCACATAGGAGCTGTGGATTAGCTTCAGGGAGCCTGAGTCTCTTAAATTAAGGCTAAAGTTTGGATGTATATTTTTTTCTGGAGAAAAGAGTCCATTGCCTTTTTCAGAGTCTTAATGGATCTGACAATACAAAAGAACTTAATAAAACAGCTCTTGCTCTCCTGACTTAAAATATTTTTGATCTAACTCCTTTGTGTGTGTGTGTGTGTGTGTGTGTGTGTGTGT
>NW_005368707.1:868198-877002 GCF_000412655.1 Myotis brandtii | reverse complement strand
AATATAGGGGATAAAAATGTCCTTATATTTTATAATGTTACAATGCTTTCCCTTTCTCTCACTGGTACAATACTTAAGAGATAATCCTGAAAAGTGCATCAATTGAATTGATTATGTAACCAGAGGTAGTGTCTTTTTTATGAATTCAATTCCATGGCTTTCAGTAAAAGAACACTAAATTGCTTTTTTAGATTCAGGCATATTGCTGCATATACTATATCAAGTAGAAATTTGTTCCTATTTTTGGACAAACATATTACATATCTCCTTGCTACAGAATATAAAACATTTGAACTAAATAATCCAACTTCAATCCTGAAATAGGGCTCACCTGAATCATGTTTAATCTTGTATCCAACTGTTTAAAGCAGAAGTCAACAAATTATAGTCCATGGGGCAAATCTAGTTTTAGGCCTGTTTTTATATTGCCCATAAGCTAAGAATTGTTTTCACATTTAAAACGGGAAATTATGAAGAAGAAGAAGAAGAAGAATATGCGACAGACTGTATGTGGCTCTCAAAGCCTAAAACATTTACTGTCTGGCTTTGGTTTTTTGTTTGTTTTGGGGTGTTTTTTTTGGCAACCATTAGTTTAAATTAGTTCAGTTTTTAAACTCTCTAAAATACATGCTATTCTACCAGATGATGTATTGCTTGTAGATCGATATTTTGGAAGTTGGGTATATATCTGTATAATTCAAGCAAAGTTGATTAGATAAGGTAATCTGTTTTCCATACTGAGTATTCAGCTATTAGTTCAGATTCTGGAGTTGGAAGTTTATGAGCAAAATGTGAACTTAATGCTCTATTTCAAATATCTATATGAATATAAAAATAGATCTTATTCTTCATGAATTAATAATGTAGCAACCACAATACAGATCTTAATATAAAAATATAATCTTTACTTTTGAAGATACCACTTACCTGAAACAAGTATATGAGATAAAGGCAAGAGAAAATATACATC
Organism: Myotis brandtii; assembly: GCF_000412655.1. Taxonomy (NCBI): domain Eukaryota; kingdom Metazoa; phylum Chordata; class Mammalia; order Chiroptera; family Vespertilionidae; genus Myotis; species Myotis brandtii. The sequence continues at coordinate 876,032 of NW_005368707.1, read as the reverse complement.
TAACTAATAAAGTGCTGGGCAAGGCAGTTGCTGAAAAGATGTTATTCATTGGTTTGTTCAACATTTATACTAATTTATGGAACTGTTAAATATATTTTTACTTTTTATATTATTAATGCCAAGATACTGTGATTCTTTCAGATAAATATTGAAATATGTTTATTAATGGAGAATTATATGTCATAATTAGTGAGTCTCAAAAACTTTGGGCAATTCTGACTTAATTCTTCTGTATCTTTAATTTTTCCTTCAATACTGACTAAATCATTTCCATCAACATACAAATAATACAGTTTTTTTCTCCCATTTTTCCAGTTACAACTAATCTCTGAAAGAGTTGTCTATAATTTCTAAATTCAGTTTCTGTAAGCCCTGCCACTGAATTAGAATTGCCCTTCTTACTGTCCCCCAGGTTGGTCACTTCTCAGTCCTCATCTTACATACATCACCTGGCAGCAGCATTGAATATTTTCTTTATTTGGCTTTCAAATACTACTCTCTTTGTTTTGCCTCCTATGTCTCTGGCTGCTACTTCCAATCTCCTTTGTTGATTCCTTCTCACTTCTCCAACCTTTAAATTGGGAATGCTCCAACATTGGGAATTCTCTGTTCACATTTACTCCCTTAGTCACTTTATCCAGTATCATAGCTTTAGATGTCCATTCATTTGCTGATGAGCAGAAGTCATTTATTGTTCTCAGAATGTAATATAGTAAACTAAACTCCTTATCTTCCCCCCACTAAAATCTCCTTCTCAGCTTTCCCCTTCTCAAAAAATAGCAACTGCATTCTTTTGATCAGCCTTGGTGTTACCCTTGATACATAGAGTTCTTTCTCCCCACATCTGATAATTCCCCACATCTCTGTCATCATATTGTCTTGTTTGTACAGTTAAGATATATCCAAAATTTAATCACTGATCACCATTTCCACTGTTTTATCTCTGATCAAGTCACCTTCCTGTCTTGCTTGTATTATTGCAAAAGCCTCCTATAATTGGTCTTCCTGTTTCTGCCATTGATTTACTTCAGTCCATTCTTAATACAGCAGGTAGAGTAATTATATTAAAAACTAGAGGCCTGGTGCATGAATTCATGTAACAGTGGGGTCCCTTGGCCTGGCCTGCAGGATTGGGCCAAAACCAGCTCTCCAACATCCCTCGAAGGGTCCTGGATTGCGAGAGAGCGTAGGCCGAGGGACCCCACTGGTGCACGATCGGGGTTGGGGAGGGACACCGGAGGTTGGCCAGCCAGAGAGGGACCATGGAAGGGCTCCAGAGCGTGTTTGGCCTGTCTTGCTCAATCCGGATCAGCCGGACCACAGCATAAAGCTAACCTACCAGTCAGAGCATCTGCCCCCTAGTGCACGTCATAGCGACTGGTCGACCGGTCAACTGTCTGTTCCCTGGTGGTCAGTGCACGTCATAGCAAGCAGTTGAGCGACCTTAGCATATCATTAGCATATAACACTTTGATTGGTTGAACGGACAACCAGACACTTAGCATGTTAGGCTTTTATTATATAGGATGTGTGTGTGTGTGTGTGTGTGTGTGTGTGTGTGTGTGTGTGTTATTTATTTATTTTTAGAGAGAGTGGAAGGGACGGGAAAGACAGAGAGAGAAAAATCCATGTGAGAGAGACCTATGGATTGGTTGCCTCCCACACATGCCCTGACCTAGGGTTGGGATCAAGACTGTGTCCTTGACCTGAATCAAACCTACAAACCTTCAGTCCGCAGGCCAATGCTCTAACTGCTAAGCAAAACCAATTAGGGTTATTTACATTAAATTTAACATTTCTAGCAGTTCAGTCAGACAACGGGGTGAGAGAATTAGAAAACAAAACACATGAAAATATATTACAATAACAAGAATAAACACCTCACAGCACTGACAATGTGACCCATGACTCGTGTTTTAGTTAAATCCTGTGTTGTCTCACTGTGTGCCCTTAGTGTGTTTAGACCTCACTCTCTGTGTAACTATCACACATATACCTTGCAGAGTATGACCTTTGGTATAAACATTAAACAAGTTTTAAAGAATCTAAAGCATATGTTTTAGGACAAAATTCTGTCAACCAATACAAAATATTTAAACTTATTTCTGCCACGTGAACATAAAACCAGGTTTCCTCCATTGATAGTCATTATTGAGTCAGATTGTAGTGAAGGAAAAGGTAGACCCCACCCAGGAGATGGGGTTCTGAGCATGGACTAACAGCTCAGGCAGCCTGTTTACAGTGAACATACCAAACAAGGCACAGCTCCTATTCACCACAGAGAATGATCTGATTGACTCTTCTTTCACTTACCCCTCCTTTCTTAGTGAGCACAATAATAGTGTATGGGCATAACATGGGACATAATATGTCCCCTTTATACAAATATGAGATGGGAGGGTTTTCAAACATACACCCTAAATAAGTATAAGATGAGTGCCACATACTGATATTATAACATGTACAACTTCCTTCTTTGAACAAATCCTTGGTTTGAATCATTTATTTAATTTTATAAGTGTGTAATACTGAAAATAAATTTTATTCATTAATTTTTAAAATCTTCATTGTTGAGTATTACAAATATCTTCCTTTCCCCCACCCCCCCATTGCCCCCTCTACCCAGTTCCCACCCTACCTCAGGCCTTTACCTCCTGTGTCCATAGCTAATGCATATATGCATATAAGTTCTTTTGTTAATCTCTTCCTGCGCCCCCCTTTCCCACTGAGATTCATCAGTCTGTTCTATGTTTTCATGTCTTTGGTTCTATTTTATTCATCCAGTTTATTTTGTTCATTAGATTATTTTGATTTTTAGATTCAATTGTTGATAGATATGTATTTATTGCCACTTGACTTCATATTTTTTTGACTTCTCCTTTTTCTTCTTCCTCTTTTTAAAGAAGACTCTCCAACATTTCATATAATACTGGTTTGGTGGTGATGAACTCCTTTAGCTTTTTCTTGTCTGTGAAGCACTTTACCTGACCTTCAATTCTAAATGATAGCTTTGCTGGATAGAGTAATCTTGGTTGTAAGTCCTTCCTATTCATCAGTTTGAGTATTTACTGCCATTCCCTTCTGGCCTGCAAAGTTTCTATTGAGAAATAAGCTGACAGTCATATGGGTGCTCCCTTTGTAGGTAATTAACTGCTTTTCTTTTGCTGTTTTTTAAGATTGTCTCTTTGTCTTTAACCTTTGGCATTTTAATGATGATGCATCTTGGTGAGGGCCTCTTTGGGTTCCTCTTGTTTGGGACTCTCTGCACTTCCTGGACTTGTAAATCTATTTCGTTCAACAGATAGGGGAAGTTTTTTGTCATTATTTCTTCAAATAGATTTTGAATATCTGATCTTTCTATTTTTCTTCTGGCACCCCCATTATGTGAATGTTGGTATGCTTGAAGTTGTACCAGAGGCTCCTTATGCTATCTTCATATTTTTGGATTCGTTTTTTTTTTTTTTGCTCTTTTGCTTGGATGTTTTTTGCTTCCTCATATTCCAAATTGTTGATTTGATTTTCAGAATTCTCTAATCTACTGTTGAATCCCTGTAAATTATTCTTTATTTCAGTTAGCGTATGCTTAATTTCTGACTAGTCCTTCTTCATATCTTTGAAATTCTCACTAAGATCCCTGAAAGTCTCACTAAGTCCCTTGAAGCTCTCATTAAGATCCTTGAGCATCCTTATAACCATTTCATTTTTTAAAAAATATATTTTGATTTTTTACAGAGAAGAAGGGTGAGGGATAAAGAGTTAGAAACATCAATGAGAGAGAAACATCAATCAGCTGCATCCTGCACACCCCTACTGGGGATGTGCCCACAACCAAGGTACATACATGCCCTTGACCGGAATCGAACCTGGGACCCTTCAGTCCACAGGCCGACGCTCCATCCAATGAGCCAAACCAGTCAGGGCTATAACCATTCTTTTGAACTCTAGTAGTTTGCTGTATCTTGTAGTTTGTTTGCTTACATTTCATTTAGTTCTTTTTCTGGAAATTTCTTCTGTCCTTTCATTTGTGACATACTTCTTTGTCTCCACTGTCAGTTTCTTTTTTCTTTTTTTTTTATCAAATCAAATCGCTTTATTTTTTTTTATTTCTTTATTGATTAAGGTATTACATATGTGTCCTTATCCCACCATTACCCCCCACAACCTCCCAACCCCACTCATGCCCTCACCCCCCTGTTGTCTGTGTCCATTGGTTAGGTTTATATACACGCATACAAGTTCTTTGGGGATATAGTAGTGCGCAAAGCAGCAGGTGGCCGGGGAGGAGCCTGAGCCTGGGCTAGGTACTGCGCCACTCCAGTGGCACCTTCCTCCGCTGCTGCTTGGTACTGTTGCTATGGAGGCGGGAGAGGCTCACTTCACAGCTGTGTTTGAGAGCCATGAGCCTAGCGTCTAGCGCCCGTCGGTCAGCTAAGCGGTGAGCCTACTGTGGGAGCTCACTGACAACCAGGGGGCAGCTCCTACATTGAGTGTCTGCCCCCTGGTGGTCAGTGTGCATCATAGCCACCCGTCAAATGTGGAGACTGGAACCCTAAAACCATATTGGAAGTTTCTTCTCTCAAATAAGATGTGCGAGATCTGCTCTTTCCTGATACTCCTGTGATACATTCCTTGACCTTTCAGAATTTTTATTTGATTTTATTTATTTTTAACTAGAGGCCCGGTGCACAAAAATTTGTGCACTCAGGGGGCTCCTTCAGCCCGGGCTGTGCCCTCTCACAGTCTGGGACCCCTCGGGGAATGATCACCTGCTGGCTTAGGCCCGCTCCCCGGGGGATTGGGCCTAAGTTGGCAGTCAGACATCCCTCTGGCAGCCCAGGAGCCCTTGGGGGATGTCCACTTGCCAGCAGGAAGCAGGCCTACCTGCAGTAGGACATCCTTAGTGCTGCTGAGGAGGCGGGAGAGGCTCCCACCACCACTGCTGTACTGGCAGCCGTCAGCCTGGCTTGTAGGTGAGCAGAGCTCCCTCTATGGGAGCACACTGACCACCAGGGGGCAGCTCCTGCATTGAGCGTCTGCCCCCTGGTGGTCAGTGTGTGTCATAGTGACCAGTGATTCCCAGTCGCTCTGCTGTTAGGGTCAATTTGCATATTACCCTTTTATTATATAGGATAGAGGCCTGGTGCATGGGTGGGGGCCAACTGGTTTGCCATGAAGGGTGTCCCGGATCAGGGTGGGGGTCCCACTGGGGTGCCTGGCCAGCCTGGGTGAGGGGCTGATGGCTGTTTGCAGGCTGGCCAAGCCCCTCAGCAGGGACCCTCACCCCATGAGGGTGTGGCCATCCTGGGTGAGGGATTTATGGCTGTTTGCAGGCTGGCCAAACCCCCCAGCCACCCAAGCTCCCAGTGGAGGCTGGCTGGAAGCAGGTATCTGGGATTGATTTAGCTTCTATAATTGAAACTTTGTTGCCTTTTGCGGAGACCACAGCTGGCCAGAGCAGGCAGGAAGCTTGGCTTCCTCCATCGCCGGGGCAACCAAGCCTCCTGCTTGCTCCAGCTCCATGCCTGCCGGCTGCCATCTTGGTTGGGTTAATTTGCATATAGTTGCTCTGATTGGCTGGTGGGCATGGCTTGGGCGTAGCGAAGGTATGGTCAATTAGCATCTTTGTCTTTTATTAGTGTAGATTAGTTTCAGGTGTACAGCATAGTGGTTAGACAATCATGTGCTTTAAAAAATGTTTCCATGATATTTCTAGTACCAACTGACACCGTTCATAGTTATTATAATATTATTGACTATATTTCCTATGCTGTACTTTACATCCCCATGACTATTTAGTAACTACCAATCTGTACTTCTCAATCCCTTTACTTTTTTTCACCCAGTCCCCAAATCCCTTTCCTTCTGGCTACCATCAATCTGTTCTTAGGGGAAATGGTTTTAATTTTTACCCATTGAGTGTGATGTTGGCTGTAGGTTTGTTATATAAGGTTTTTATTATGTTGAGGTATGATCCCTCTATTCTCACTTTGCTGAGAGGTTGTTTTTTTATCAGGAATGGGTGTTGGATTTTGTCAATTGCTTTTTGTGCATCAATTGATATGATTATGTGATTTTTGTCTCTCAATTTGTTTATGTGATGTATCACGTTTATTGATTTGAGGATATTGTACCAGCCTTGCATCCCCGGGATAAGTCCCACTTGGTCATGGTGTATGATCTTTCTAATGTAATTCTAGATCCAATTTGCTATAGTTTTGTTGAGGATGTTAGCATCTATATTAATCAGGCATATTGGCCTGTAATTTTCTTTCTTTGTGGTGCCTTTATCTGGTTTTGGGATTAGGGTAATGCTGGCTTCATTGAAAGAGTTTGGAAGTGTGTCCTCCTCTTGGATTTTTTAGAATAGTCTAGTAGGATAGGTTTTAGTTCTTTGAATGTTTCGCAAAACTCTTTATGAAGCCATCTGGACCAGGGCTTTTGTTTGCTGGAAGTTTTTTGATTACTGCTTTAATTTCATCAGTAGTTATTGTTCTATTCAGGTTGTTTTCTTTCTGATTGAGTTTTGGAAGCTTGTATTTTTATAAGTATATGTCCAGTTTCTTCTAGGTTGTCCAGTTTGTTGGAGTACAATTGTTCAGAGCATTTTTTTTTTTTGCAAACCTTCGTATGTCTGTGGGGTCTGTTGTTACTTCCTGTCTTTAATTTCTGATTTTGTTTATTTGCGTCCTCTCTCTTTGTTTCTTGGTGAGTCTGGCTAGAGGTTCATCAATCTTGTTTATCCTTTCAAAGAACCAGGTCTTTTTTTAGTGATATTTTTTGTCTCTATGGCGTTTATTTCTGCTCTGATCTTTATTATGTCCTTCCTTCTGCTTACTCTGGGCTTTTATTGTTGTTCTCGCTTTAATTCTTTAAGTTGTAGGGTTAGATAATTTATTACCATTTTTTTTCTTGTTTTTTGAGGTAGACCTGTAGATCTATGAACTTCCCTTTCAGGATTACTTTCACTGTGTTCCGTTGATTTTGGATTGTTCTGTTTTCATCGTCATTTGTTTCCAGGATGCTTTTTATTTCTCCTTTGACCTCATATTAACCCAATCATTGTTTAATAACATGCTATTTAGCCTCCAAGTGCTTGATTTTTTAAATTGCTTTTCATGTATTTGATTTCTAATTTTATGCCATTTTGATCTGAGAAGATGGTTGATATGATTTCTATCTTCTTGAATTTGAAGAGACTTTGTCTGTGTCCCAGCATTTGGTCTCTTTGAAATTGTCCCATGTGCACTTGAGAAGAATGTATATTCTGTAGCTTTGGGGTGAAGTGTTCTGTCTGAAGATGTCAATTAATTCCATCTAATCTAGTTAGATTGCTGATTTTTTGTTTAGACAATATATCCAGTGGTGCCATTGGGGTATTAATGTATTAAATTCTTGCTGTTGATCTCTCCCTTGATATCTTCTAGAAGTTATTTTAAGTATTTGGGTGCTCTCGTGTAGGGTGCATATATGTTTGCCAGAGTTATATCCTCTTGTTGAATTGCTCCCTTTAGTATTATGAAGTGGCCCTCCTATCTCTTATTGTGGCCTTCACTTTGAGGTCTATTTTGCCAAATATAAGAATTGCTACCCCAGGTTTTGTTTTCATTTCCATTTGCCTGAAAAAATATTTTTCCATCCCTTCACTATCAATCATTGTGAGTCCTTTGTTCTGAGGTGGGTTTCTTGTAGACAGCATTTATATGGGCCATCTTTTCTTATCCATTCAGCTACCTTGTGTCTTTTGATTGGAGCATTTAATCCATTTACATTTAAGGTTATTATTTATAGGTACTTGTTTGTTGCCAGTTTTATTCTTTATGCCTGTGTTCTTCAC
>NW_005368707.1:849279-867764 GCF_000412655.1 Myotis brandtii | reverse complement strand
TATAGGTAGGTACATTGTTATTAACTTAATTAGGGTACTCCTAAGGCTTAGGAAGAGCCACACTCAAGGAACCAAAGAGTCGCATGTGGCTCGAGAACCGCATTTTGCCAACCACGGGTCTAATGGGAGATTCCTTGTAGGTAATTTTCTGTCTCTGGCAGTCTTTAAGATTCTTACTTTGTTGTTGATGTTTGGCAATTTAATTATGATGTGTTTTGGTGTGGATCTTTTTTGGGTTCTTCCTGTTGTTTTTATGTGGGTGTTTTTTTTCTGGGTTCATCTTGTTTGGGTCTCTATGTGCTTCTTGGTGAGTTTTTTCTTCCCAACATCATGGAAGTTTTCTGTCATTATTTTCTTCAAACCAGTTTTCTATTCCTTGCCTAGCTTCCTCTCATTCTGGAACCCTTCTTATGTGGATGTTGTTTCGTTTCATATTGTCCCAAAGCTCCCTTATGCTCTACTCCTGCTTTTTAAGTTTTCTTTCCAGTTGCTGCTCTGCTTGGGTGGTTTTTTGTACCTCATCTTCTAACTCACTGATGCAGTCCTCAGCTTCTCGTCTACTGTTGATACTTTCCATTGTGTTCTTTATTGTGGCTATGTCATTCTTCATTTCCTCTTGATTCTAATACATGTTGAATTTGTCTTCCTTCCTTTTCAGCATCCTTATAAACATTGCTCTGAATTCTTTCTCTTACAATTGCTTTCCTCCATTTTGTTTCTTTCCTTTTCTGCTGATCCCACCTTTTCTTTCATATGGGGGTTGTTTCTTTGTCTCCCCATTTTTCTGTTCCTTTGTGGTTGTTTCTATGTTAGATCAAAATTCTGCCACCCATGTTTTTTTTTAGTTTACTGGTATCTTATATAGTAGATGTTTTGTGGGACCCAGTGATACAATCTCTCAGTTCTTCTGGGTTGGGTATCCTAGGGATGCCCCATACTTGGGATACTTGGGTTCTCTTGGTGTAGTTGTATCTTGAGTGTTATAGTCTCATTCGTGAATGGACTCTCCTCTCAGGGTGTCTGGTTATGTGGCTCACTCTTCACCACATTTTCCAAACAGCACAAAATACAATTCTATAAGACACCACGCAAAGGTACTCCTGATATTGATAACCCAAATAAAAGTGATCACCAGAAAAGAGAGAATTAGGAGAGATTAAGAGAGCAAAAATGGTATTGAGAAAAGATGAAAAGGTTAAGAGAGAAAAGAAAAAGAAGAAAAAAGGAGAAAAAAATATGGGGAGAAAACACCACAAAACAAACAAATAAACCAAAAAATGCAAACAACAAACACCCCAAAAAAGGGGGGGGGGAACCTGTAGAGGCAGAGTTTATATACATTAAGTAAGGTTAAGGAATTGAAATGAATTGGGGAAGGACCGTGGTTCAGTATAGAGGAGGTAGAAATAGAATGAGTGAATAAGAAGAAAAGAAAAACAAAACAAAATAATAAACAAAAACATAAAAAGATAAAACAAAAATAAATTTGTTATTTATTTTTGGAAAAGGAGACTAGAGGAAAGAGCAAATAGTCTTGAGTTTAGTGAGTAAAACTAAACAATTAGAAGAAGAATAGAGCAAGAGAGGAGAGGAAAAACAAAAGCATAAATAATTGGCTAGCAAAGAAATAGAAAAGAGAAGGGTACATTGAGTTGGAGCAGGGGAGAGGTAATTAGATATATAAGTAAGCCCACAGAGACTACGATAACAATAACTTATCAATAAAGCAGATAAAGAAGATCCGTTTTTTAACAAGGGGTAAAGAGAAAGGTGAGAGAAAAACTAAAGTGGGGATAGGAGAAGAGAAGCAGGATGGAAAAGGTAAAAGTGAGGAAGAAAAATGTGGAAAAAAAGAAAAAATAATCCTATATAATAAAAGGCTAATATGCAAATCAGCCAAATAGTGGAACAATCAGTCGCTATGATGCACACTGATCACCAGGGGACAGACGCTCAATGCAGAAGCTGTCCCCTGATGGTCAGTGCGCTCCCACAGGGGGAGTGCCGCTCAGCCAGAAGCCCTGAGGTGGGCTCACAGCTGGCAAGCACAGCAGCAGTGGTGGGAGCCTGGCTTGGGCTTGCATCCCCTGAGGGCTCCCGGACTGCGAGAGGGCACAAGCCGGGCTAAGGGACCCCAGCCATATGCACATTGGGGGCAACCTGGCTGGCAGGGGAGGGCTATTAGGGGTGACCAGGCAGGCAGAGGAGCAATTAGGGGCATTAGGCAGGCAGGTGAGTGGTTAGGAGCCACTGGTCCTGGATTGCAAGAGGGATGTTCGACTGCTGGCAGTCAAACATTCCCCGAGGGGTCCTGGATTGGAGAGGGTGCAGGCTTGGTTGAGGGACCCCCCCTCCCATGCACAAATTTCATGCACCAGGCCTCTAGTATAAAATAAAATAATGATAATAAAAATATAATGAAGAAAATACAAAAAATAAAAGATAAAGCAAAACAAAAAATTTAAAGAAAAAATTTTTTAAAATAAAATAGTGAAGTGTTGTTTGCTTCAGCTGAGTTTTAATGTCCAATGGGGGCTGGTTTAATACCCCACTCTACTGTTCTGTCTGTCACTTCTCAGTTTCCTGTTAGGTAATCAGCACTGTGTTGAAGTTCCAAGCAATCCACAGCTCCTCTGTGTTTTTTTTCCACAGCCTTGGTTGCAAGCAGGTGGGACCAATCTGCCCGTTTTTGCCTGTCTTCCTGCTGTCTGTCTTAATAACTCAAGTGTCTGTTTTTGACAGGGGCTTTAGGTAGGGGTGTTGCTGTATTGCTTTCTGGGATTAAAGGGCCCCTAAACTCAGTGCCCGAGGCTCCCTGGGGCTATTCAGAATATTTATTTCCTCTGCAAAGCTTGAGGCTGGATGCAGCTGCACTAACTGTCCTAAGGCTGCTGGGAGGGGCTAGCTCTTCAGGAGAAGTGGCTACTTAGGTTTGGAGGGTCTGGAACAGGGGTGGGCAAACTTTTTTACTCGAGGGCCACAATGGGTTCTTAAACTGGACCGGAGGGCCGGAACAAAAGCATGGATGGAGTGTTTGTGTGAACTAATATAAATTCAAAGTAAACATCATTACATAAAAGGGTACGGTCTTTTTTTTTTTTTAGTTTTATTCATTTCAAACGGGCCGGATCCGGCCCGCGGGCCGTAGTTTGCCCACGGCTGGTCTGGAATATCTCAGTGCTAGATTTCTGGTCACCTCTCCCTATCCTGCTCCCCTCTACAGCCTCTCACCAGCCTCCACAAAACTGCACCTCCACCTTCACCACAGCATTGGTGAGTGTTTGCAACTGAAAGGTCCTTTAAACTGGGTTTAGCAAATAAAAGCAAAAACAAAACAGAGGCAAAACAACCGTGCCACTGCGAGTTTCTCTACTCCCCGATACTGCATGGCTGGGGCAGCTCTTCAGGCTGCCTTTCTGGGTGCAGAATCCCGCATCTGTGGACTTAGATATAGATTTTCCAGCCGCCAGCAGCCCTATGGACTTCCCTTTCACAGTTGGATGTTACGTGTCCTTAAGGGATGCGGATTTGGTGCAGCACCAAGTCCTTCTGACCCTCTTGTCCTGGTGATCGTTCGTGTGTCTCTCTCTCCAGGCAAGATCCCCAGTCCTACCGTTCTCCAGGCATCCTCTGCCCTTTCCATCTGTAGATTGTCTCTCCAGCTGTGTCTAATTCACCAATTCCGGGTGGATGTTATTTGATTTAGTTGTTCCTTCTATCTGCTCTATGACAAGGCGCAGGACCCCTCTGCGTGTTTGGCAGCCATTTTCCAAAACTTGTGACATAGACTTCTGAGCCAAAATTGGTATAATTAAATATGTTGAGCATTTTAATTTTTATATTTTACTACTATAGTACAAAATAAAATAGCCTTTGCCACCATATGCAAGCTAGTCATCAAATGTGGTCAGCCCAGCTCCCACTGCTTGTCTCAGTTTTTACTGCCATGCATGCACCAGTGGTTAACACCCATAGTTGTCCCACACTTTTGGCTCCACCCCCATAAAAATGCTTCCAGCTGGCAACCACTACTATACACTTCTACCCATCGTCATATATGGCCCTTGAAATCCCCTCGCTTCCACTGCTGTGTGTCTAGGGATGACCCCTACAACAGCGATCACAGACAGCTGACCTTGGCCCCTGCTGTAAATCTAAGCACACTCGTTACTGCAACTTTAGGCACTGCTTAGGACCCCACCAGCCCTCACAGTCACTGCTGACCCCATCAGCTGTCACTATCCAGAACCATGTAGTTGTCGATGTTACAGATCCCAACTGCCAGGCCATTGGGTTCCCCCCACCTGGGGTTGCCATATGCCTCTAATATGCCTCTGTACAATTAGACCTGGTGCTATAGTATACTCTTTCATACCCTTCAAGTGATGCCCAAACACCCAGCCTTCATGTCTTCTGACAGGTAAAGATCTTTCTTTAAGGAAGCCAGTTTATGAAATCTAGAAAATGTGACTGCTTCTTTAAATGCACAGACATCAGTATAAGGAAACAAGGAACATCAAAAATCAGGGAGATATGACACTCCCAAGGAAACTTAATCAGCTTACAATAACCTACCCCAAATAAATGTAGATCCACAAATTGCCTTAAAAGTATTAAAAATAATTGTTCTAAAGAAGCTCAGCAAACTATAAGAGAACATTTATAAACAATTTAGTGAAATCAGGAAAATAATACAACAAAACAATTTCAACAAAAAGATAGGAAAAAATACAAAGATCCAAACAAATTCTAGAGCTGAAGAATATAAAACCCCCCCAAGAAAAAAAAAAAAAAAAAAAAAAAAATCCGAGCTTCAATAACAGACTAAAATCAATCAGGAGAAAGAATCACTGAAATCGAAAGGTCATTTGAAATTATTTTATTGATTGAGAAAAAAGAATGAAAAAAGCCTATGTGGTTTATGGGACACTCTAAATGAACCAATATACTAATTATGGGAATCTCGGAAAAAGAGAGAAAGGGACAGAGAGCTTATTTAAAGAATAAAAACTGAGAACATCTCAAATCTGGGGAGAGAAATAGATATTCAGACACAGGAAGCCCACATGACTCGAAATAGTTTGAACATAAATATAGCTACACCAAGAAACATTATAATTAAACTGTCAAAAGTCAGAAAATTTTGAAAGCAAGAGAAAGGTTATTCATCACATACAAAGAAACCATCTTAAGAGTATTAGTGGTGTTCTCAACAGAAACCTTTCAGGCCAGGAGAGGATAGGTTGATATAGTTCATAGTACTGAAAGGAAACAATTGCCAACTAAGAATAATGTACCCTGAAAAGGTATCCTTTAACATGTGAAGGCAATAAAGCCTTTCCCAGACCAACAAAAACAGAGTTATCATTTGACCTGTGATAAAAGAAATCATTAAAGGAGTCCTTTAAATGGAATTAAAACATGTTAAATAGCAACATGAAAACTTATCAGTATAAATCTCATTGGTGAAGGTAAATATATAGACAAATACAGAATAATATAACACTGTAATTGTGGTATGTAAATCAACTGTAATTGTCATATAAAATTAAAAGACAAAGGTATTTAAAATAACTATAACCCCCAAAATGGATGACAAATTCACAATGTAAAAATAAATAAATAAAATTTTATTTCAAGAACACAAAGTCTATGGGGATAAAAGCACAGAGTGTTTGTATGCAGATGAACTTAAGCTGTTAACAAATTAAAATTGATGGTTATAAGTACAAGATTTATATGAGCCTCAAAGTAACCACAAAGGAAAAACTTCTAAAAGATACACAAAAGTTAAACAGAAGGAATCAAACAAAATGATATTAAGCAAATTTCAAAGTATTTATTTGGTCCTGACCAGTGTGTGAGTGGTTAGAGCATCAACACGTACCTGGGTTGCATGTTAGATCCCTGCGCCAGTCAGGATGTGTATGGGAGGGAGAGGGAGACAGCAATGTGAGAGAGACATAGATTGGTTGCCTCCTACACTCTACCTGACTCTTTGGTGTGCACACCAATCTTCTAATCACTGAGCCACACCAGCCAGGGCAGCAGACATTTTCTTGATTGTACCATAACAGCCTGAAAATTTTTACTTGTGGTATTACTCTGACTATTGAAATCAATTCCAGTGCAAATATTTGGGCTGTTAGAATATTTACAAAACCATTATAGTCCACCTTTGCAATTGCTCCCCTAGTCCTGGCTCTCATCCTTTTACACCTGTTTTTTAATATAGCTTCCATATTGGAAATCATGCCTCAGTCCCACCTGCTCAAATACGTTCAGTAATGAATGTATTTGTTGCGTATACATTTGAGAACCTACCATATGCCAACTATTTATTTAAGCAATGTTTTTATATTTTACATTCCCAAGTTAGAAGTTTAAATAGTTTCTAATTATTTACCAAATCAAAGCTAAACTCAGCCTAGAATGTAAAGTTTTTCAAGTCTCATTTTTGTTGTTCAACACAGTCTCTTTATGGTAATATTTATTCTTAGCATAGTATGTGTCTGTTCCCACTTCTTGTCTTGGTACCTCATCTTTTCTCTTTATGGATATACCTACTTCTCTTCCTTAACATTTTTTAAAAACACAGCCAAGAGTACCTTGTGATGTTTGAGGTTTTAGTTGATTTTAGTCATCTCATCTGGATCATTCTTTCTGGATACTGAAGGCATCACCAGGAAGTTGAGATTATAGTTAATTAGTGGGCTATCATAAGTTAACAATGCTAAGAACTCTTTATTCAGTCAAATTCATATCATACGAAAATATACTGCAAAATATGTAATGTTTCTTTGATGATATAGAAGGCATTTCACTTAGAAATGTAGATGTATAGGAATGCTGGTTAATAGAGGTTTCTAGTTTTTATTGTTTCATATTTGTTGATGTTTCATCTATTTGAAGCTATTATAAATATTTTATATTTTTAACTAGATAGTAACTATACCACCCACTCTTAACTCCTAATAAAGTACCTTCTACATCATAGGTTTTCATAGAATACTTGATTCGTTTTGTAAAAAAATTTTATTGGGCATTTACTGTGTACCAGGACTCTAAGACTACAGCCATGAAAAGATAGTGTTTGCTCTTAGCCTGATTATAGTCTGGCTAATGAAAGTGATAGGTGAACAGACAAGCCTAATACTATGTAAGTTCTGTAATAGAAGTAAATACACAAAATATGTGGTACCTAGTTTGTTCTGAGGGTAGCAAGCAAACTTCCAATGGAAGCAGTGACAGCAGCAAGGAAGGAATTAGGACACTTTAGTCTCTGATCACTCCTTCAGTTCCCCAAACTACACCAAATGAACCTTATAATCAAAGTAGCAGTATGTTTTTGTTATGCAAATAGAGCTGTAAGACAAACCCCTGGCATTTTCTCCCTCCAGAATGCCTTCACTAAGCCTTTCCATATAGAAATTCTGGAGCTACCTCTTAAAAGAAGGGATAGCTAAACCAAGGCAAGTAGAAGTCATCCTGAAGGAGACCTGTAATGGGAACATGAACAAAGTCCCAGAGGTAAAAGGAGAGCAAAGGCAAGTTGGGGAAGTAGTTCTCTAAGGCCAGAGCATAAATTTGGTTGAAGGGTATTGATTAGGAGGAGATGGTCATAACAGGAGCTAGGTTGAAAATAGCTTTACAGTCCATGCTAGGAAGTTGAATTCTTATTATGAGTACAATGGGAAGTCACTGGAAGGTTTTAAGCAAAAGTGACATGATTATATTTTATTGTTAGAATTATTCTGAGCCCAATTTAGATTATTTTTCCTACTTTTTACTAATCAGATTTTTTAAATGTTGTTCTATACTTTCTTACTATTAAAATATTTATTTAAAATTCATTTTAAATCCCTTAAATCGGTGATTTTAAAACTTTTGTTTTCTTAGAAGTAGAATTAATATTTTTCATTCTGGATGTAAAGCTTCTTTAAATTAAAGTATGGTTGACATATAATAATATATTAGTTTCAGATGTACAACATAGTAATATGACATTTATATACTTTATGAAATGATCACAAGAAATCTAGTAACCATCTATCACTATACAAAGTTATTTTGATATTATTAACTATATTCTCTATGCTGTATATTATGTCCTGAACTTGTTTATGTTATAAGTTTGTACCTCTAATCCCCTTCAACTTTTTGCCTATTTCTCCATTGCCCAACCCTCTGGGTACTATCAGTTCATACTGTATCTATGAGTCTCTTAGTTTAGTTTGTTTATATGTTTAGTTTTTTAGATTTCACATATAAGTGAAATGAAACAAAATTTGTCTTTCTCTGACTTATTTCACTTAGCATAATACCTCTATGTCTATTCAGGTTGTCACAAATGGCAAGATTTCATTATTTTCTATGGCTGAGTAATATTACATTTTACATACATATGTACACATATGTATATATGTATGTGTATATCTATACATGTATGTATATGCACACATATATATGCCACGATTTTTTATCCATTCATCTATTGATGGACACCTAGGTTGCTTTTATATCATGCCATTGTAAATAATACTGTAGTGAACATAGAAGTACATATATCTTCTCGAATTAGCAGTTATTTTCCCCCTCAGATGAATGCCCAGAACTGAAATTGCTGAATTGTATGGTAGTTCTATTTGTAATTCTTTGTGGAACCTCCATATTGTTTTCCATGATGTCTGTGCTAATTTATAATCCCAACAACGGTACATAAGGGTTCCCTTTCATCCATATCCTTGCCAACACTTTTTGTTTCTTGTATTTTTTATAATAGCCATCTTGACAGGTGTGAGATGATATATCATTATGGTTTTTACTTGCATTTCCTTGATTATTAGTGACTTTGAGCATTTTCTTAATGAATCTGTTCACCATCTGTATGTCTTAGAAATTTCTATTCATGTTTCCTGCCCATTTTTAAAATTGTATTTTGGTTTTTTTGACGCTGAATTTTATGTTCTTTATATATTTTGGATATTGACCCCTTATCAGATATATCATTTGCAAATATCTTCTGCCATTAAGTAGTTTGCCTTTTTATTTTATTGATAGTTTCTTTTGCTGTGCAAAAGCTTTTTGGTTTAGTGGAGTTTCAGTTGTTTATTTTGTTGCCCTTTCCAAGAAGACACATCCAAAAATATATAAGAATTTCACACTTTATTGTCTGTGTTTTCTTCTAAGAGTTCTATGGTTCATGGTTTAAATTTAAGTCTTTAATTCATTTTGCGCTTATTTTTATATATGACATAAGAAAGTGGACCAGTGTAATAATTTGGCATGTAGCTATCCAGTTTTCCCAACATTATTTATTAAAGACTTTTCCCCATTATATATTCTTGCCTCCTTTGTTGTACATTTAATTGATTATATAAGCCTGTGTTTATTTTTGCGCTCTTTATTCTGTTCCATTGACCTGTGTGTCTGTGTTTGTGTTAGTACCATACTGTTTTGATCACTATAGCTTTGTAGTATAGTTTGAAACCAGGTAGAGTGAGTTTTTCAACTTCAATTTTACTTACCTCCTCTCTGGTCACTATTACTTTCTTCTACTAACTTTGGGCTTTGTTTCTTCTTTTTCTACTTACTTTAAGGTTAGCTTATGTGAGACTTTTCTTGTTTCTTGAGGTAGGTCTGAATTGCTATAAACTTCCCTTAGAATAACTTTTGCTTCATCCCATAGATTTTGTAACATTTCCATTTTCATTTATCTCAAGGTATTTTTATTTTTATCTTTCATTGACACATTGGTTGTTTGGAGGTTATTTAGTCTCAACATGTGTTCTTTCCAGTTTTCCTCTTGTAATTAATTTCTAGTTTCATACCATTGTGGTTAGAAAAGAGACTTGATAAGATTTTAGTTTTCTTAAATTTATTGACTTGTTTTATGGCCTGACATGTGATTTATCCTGGAGAATATACACGTGTACTTAAAAAGAATGTGCATTCTCCTGTTGGGGGATGGAATGTTCTATACATATCTAGAAAATCCGTCTAGTTTAATGTGTCACTTAAGGACAATATTTCCTTGTTGATTTTGTCTGGATGATATATCCATTGATGTAAGTCCTTTACTATTATTATATTATATTATGTTATATCATATCATACCATACTATACCGTACCGTATCATATTACACTAGAGGCTCAGTGCACGAAATTTGTCCATGGGGGGGGATCTCTCAGCCCGGCCTGCACCCTCTTGCAATCCGGGGCTCCTCGGGGGATGTCCAACTGCCAGTTTAGACCCTGTGGGATCGGGCCTAAACTGGCAGTTGGACATCCCTCTCGCAATCCAGGATCGCTGACTCCTAACCACTCACCTGCCTGCCTGCCTGATCGCCCTTAACCACTTGCCTGCCTGCCTGGTCACCCCTAACTGCTCTCCTGCCTGCCTGATCACCCCTAACCACCTCTGCCTCAGCCCCCGCACCTGGGACCCAGGCTTTCCTCCTCTGTCCAGTCATAGGCAACCGGGACACAGGCTTTCCTCCCTCTGGCCAGCTGCAGGCACCCTGGACCTGGGTTTCCCTCCCTCTGGCTGGCCGCAGGCACCCGGGACCCGGGCTTCCCTCCCTCCTGTCAGCCGCAGGCACCCAGCACCATGAGCGGCTTCCCTGGGCCGGCCACAGGCACCCAGGGCCATGGGTGGCTTCCCCCAGGTCGGGCCCTGGCTTTGTCAGGAAGGATGTCAGGAAGACGTCCAGTCTATCCAGTCTAATTAGCATATTACCTTTTATTAGTATATATTATATTATACTAGTGACCTGTTGCGTGAAATCGTGAGAGACACGGGACACCCTCCCCCCAACACCCATGCCATGGGACCACCCCCGAGTCCTGGAGTCCCACCCCGTGTGGCCGGCGCACTGCCAGATGGCCCGAGTTCTGGAGTGCTACCCCGATGCCCCACCTCAGGCCACACACAGCAGTCACCGGGACCCCTTGCGCCCTCATGGGGCCACAGGAACCCTGGTGGAAGCCCTGTACCTGATGCCCCGCCCCCGCTGTGTGCACCACTATCTTGTGACGGCCTTATGGTGTGAGGGTCAATTTGCATATTACCTCTTTATTATATAGGATTTATCATATTATATTACATTACATTATATTTATTACTAGAGGCTCAGTGCACAAAATTTGTGCATGGGGAGGGTTCCCCTCAGCCCAGCCTGCACCCTCTCTAATCCAGGACCACTCAGGGAATGTCCAACTGCTGGTTTAGGCCCAATCTCTGGGATTGGGCCTAAACCAGCAGTTGAACATCCTTCTCACAATCCTGGACCACTGACTCCTAATCGCTCACCTGCCTGCCTTCCTGGTTGCCCTTAACTGCCCCACCCCTGCCAGCCTGATCGCCCCTCACTGCCTCTGCGTGCCAGCCTGATCGCCCCTAACTGCCCCCCACTGCCAGCCAGGTTGCCCCCAACTGCCCTCTCCCTGCTGGCCTGGTTGCCCCTAACTGCCCCCCCTGCCGGCCTGGTCGCCCCTCACTGCCTCTGTGTGCCGGCCTGATCGCCCCTAACTGCCCTCCCTGCTGGGCTGGTCACCCCTAACTGCTTCCCGCTGTTGGCCTGGTCACCTGTAACAGCCCCACTGTCGGTCTGGTCACCCCTTACTGCCCCCCCTACCGGCCTCCCCTCACAGCCCCCCCACCCCGACAGCCTGGTCGCCCCACGCAGCCTGCTGTTCAGTTATTTGGTCATCCCTCACTAACCCTCCTGCTGGCCTGGTTGTAGGCAGCCATCTTGTGAGGGTGTGTAGGTTAATTTGCATATTACCTCTTTATTATAAAAGATATTAGAGGCCCCGGTGCACAAAAATTTGTGCACTCGGGAGGGTCCCTCAGCCCGGCCTGTGCCCTTTCACAGTGTGGGACCCTCGGGGAATAACCACCTGCTGGCTTAGGCCCGCTCCCCAGGGGATTGGGCCTAAGCTGGCAGTCAGACATCCCTCTGGCAGCCCAGGAGCCCTCGGGGGATGTCCACTTGCCAGCAGGGAGCAGGTCTAGCTGCAGTCAAACATACTTAGCGCTGCTGAGGAGGCAGGAGAGGCTCCCACCACCATCGCTGTACTGGCAGCCATCAGCCTGGCTTGTGGCTGAGCAGAACTCCCCCTGTGGGAGCACAATGACCACCAGGGGGCAGCTCCTGCATTGAGTGTCTGCCCCCTGGTGGTCAGTGTGTGTCATAGTGACCAGTGATTCCCAGTCGCTCTGCTGTTAGGGTCAATTTGCATATTACCCTTTTATTATATAGGATAGAGGCCTGGTACATGGGTGGGGGCCGGCTGGTTTGCCCTGAAGGGTGTCCCAGATCAGGGTGGGGGTCCTGCTGGGGTGCCTAGCCAGCCTGGGTGAGGGGCTGATGGCTGTTTGCAGGCTGGCCACAGCCCCCAGCCACCCAAGCTCTCAGTGGAGGCTGGCTGGAAGCAGGTATCTGGGATTTATTTAGCTTCTATAATTGAAACTTTGTTGCCTTTTGCGGAGGCCACAGCCGGCCAGAGCAGGCGGGAAGCTTGGCTTCCTCCATCGCCCAGGCAACCAAGCCTCCTGCTTGCTCCAGCTTCATGGCTGCTGGCCTCCATCTTGGTTGGGTTAATTTGCATATAGTCGCTCTGATTGGCTGGTGGGCGTGGCTTGGGCGTAGCAAAGGTATGGTCAATTAGCATCTTTGTCTTTTATTAGTGTAGATTACCATCAGTCTCTCTCTTTGGTGTTCCTATGTTGGTGCATAGATGTTTACAAGTGTTATATCCTCTTCTTGGATGACCCCTTTATTATTATGCTATACTCATGTCTTGTTACAGTCTTTATTTTTTTTTTATTATTTTTTTTTAATATATTTTATTGATTTTTCACAGAGGAAGGGAGAGAGATAGAGAGAGTCAGAAACATCGATGAGAGAGAAACATCGATCAGCTGCCTCCTGCACATCCCCCATTGGGGATGTGCCCGCAACCCAGGTACATGCCCTTGACCGGAATCGAACCCGGGACCTCCCAGTCCGCAGGCCGACGCTCTATCCACTGAGCCAAACCGGTTTTGGCTACAGTCTTTATTTTAAAGTATATTTGGTCTATGTATTTCTACCCAAGTTTTCTTTTCATTTCTGTTTGCATGCAATATATTTTTCCATCCACTCACTTTCAGACTCTGTGTGTCTTTAGATCTAAAGTAAGTCTCTTATAGGCAGCACAAGTGTATTTCTTGTATTTTAATCTATTTAGCCACCCAGTGTCTATTGAATGGAGCCCTTAGTCCATTTACATTTAAAGTAATTACTGATAAGTATATAGATATTACCATTTTAATTGTTTTCATACAAGCTTTATAAGAGGTTTGTCTACTACCTTTACTGTATATCTGCCTTTACTAGTGAGCTGTTTTTCTTTTACATATTTTCTTCTAATTTTGGCCTTTTCTTTTTTCCTCTAGTTTATCCGTTCCCCAAATGTTTTTTATCTTTTAAGTTATCTGTAAGCAGGTACACTTGTAAGAAGTAATGGAAAAATGGGAGAGAGTAAGTTATGTAGCAAATATGTACATCCAGAAAACTTCAAGATTGAAAATTTCATGAAGTCTGAAAACTTCATAGGAAATCTTAAAATACTTAATTAAAAGAAAATCTGATTGTAGTCACTTAGTATCAAATGTTCTTTAGGCTCAGTCTTTTGATTCTGTTAGTCTTAAAATTCTAAAACGAGAAATTTTGGTAATGCTACTACTCCCATTTCAACAGGTAATGAACTTCTGCCAGTCTCACAGTATTGCTCTGAGAATAATTGGGAGAGTTTAGATTTTTGTAGCGATTTCATAAAGATCAATTGTTATAAAGGACACTTCCTTTATACAAAACCAAATTGCTACTTTTGTGTTGTCATTGTTGCTTGTGTTGTGTTTGTTTTATTTTGGTTGGTTTGTTTCAGCTTATTATTTGAGATCTTTGCCTTTTCTGTAGTACATTATCCCCTCATTCTCAATTTTAATTTAATTTTTTCTGAAAATTATTCTGCCACTACATTAAAACATTTTACTACTTTTAACAAGTTTTCATAAATTCATTCATGTTGAAGAAATAATTTAGATTACCAGCTATCTGGAGTAATTAATAGCCAATGGCATCATCAATGAGACTATAAATTTTCCTTCTAGATAGTCTTTTCACCATGACTTTGCATAGCATTGTTCCAGGTAGATCAACAAATTGATTATTATATTTTACTTTTATTATGCCTTGAATTATGCCTAAGGTCTCAGTCATGTGAGTGAAATTTATTGGGGAAATGTTTTGTTTTGTTTTAAGCTGCTGAGTTTAAATGGCACCCCAATTTAGTTATTCCACTGAATTCACTTAGAGTGCATGCTCAACATAGTTAATAGAAGGTTTTGTTAGCCTTCTTTATATTGAACATTTGAGCAATACACAGTTCTGTTTTGTGTTAGGATTTGAATTCCTTATATACAAGAGTATTTACTACCTTCTTTGTTTCATTTCAGAATGACCTTATTTAAAAATGTATGAGGCTATTTATAATCGACACTGTGGCAGTGATTAAAGAGGTGTGAATAATAGGTCATTGGAACTTGACAGCTCGTGGTTTGCTAAACTAGTGTTAGAACAGTATGCTGCTCAGATGTACTGTATTTTTCTAAGGTGGAAATTGTCCTTTGACATGTGGGTTATTGTTATAATATACCCCATAGGTTTTTTCTCTTTAAAGTGGTTTACCAAATCATGGGATTTTGTTGATTTATTTCTTTAGCTTGATGTATCAACATTTTATGCTTACTAATAATAATCTTAGTATAAGTTATCAATCAGACAATCAATATAGACAGAGGATTGGTCCTTAAACACAGCATTGGCTTTCTGTCTGAAGCTTTCATATATGTGTGTGTGTGTGTGTGTGTGTGTGTGTGTGTGTGTGTGTGTTCTATTGATTTTTTTTTTAATAAAGGGAAGGGGAAGAGAGAAACATCAATGTGAGAGTGAAACATCCATCAGTTACCTCCTGCTTGTGCCCTAATCCAGGATCGAACCGGCAACCTGGGGTATGTGTTGTGACTGGGAATCAAACCCGCAATTTTCAGTGTATGGGATGACCAACTGACCCACAATGGCCAGGGCTCAAGTTTATATTTTTTTTTAATTGAAAAAATACCTGTCTTACAAAAAATTTTAAAACATTTGGTAATTTGTTGATATTCAGCAATTGTTACTTTGGAAGAATTTTAGGAGTCCTGAAGAAATTTGGGATAGCATGACACATTAAAAAAATTAAGAGTTTTCTACTTGGTATGTCAGTAAACCTTTATTAATTTTAAATACAAGGATCATAATAACTTGAATTTAAATTAATAAAATTTAGATTAGACAATATTTCTAGGAATAAAAGAAAATGTAGACAAATATTTTTAAATTTTGAGTGATTTTAAGTAAATTAGTAATTAATTAACATAATGATTTTTCACTGATAGTTGTCATAGGTTCAGAGTACTTTGTCATTGCTACCACCCTAAATTCAAGATATAGTGCTAAGATGCATTTTAATATTCCAACTCAAAACATTTGGTAGGTTGATATTCAGCAGTTGTTACTTTAGAAGAATTTTAGGACTCCAGCCAGGAGGTTAGGTTTCTAAAAAGAATGAGGTTGGTAAAACTGCAGCAGAGAAATTCAAGTCTCAGAGAAAATAAAGTTTAGGGAAATAACAGTATGTTTATAATCTGCAATAAAGCTGAGAAATTTTTTAATCTAAACAATTTATCTAAAATAAACCACATTTCTCAGCATGACAAACTTCCTCCACTAAATATCTCATTACTTTACCCACTTTCTTCAGTTGTGCTTTGTAGCATCAGTCTCCTACAAATTTTGAATTATGACAGTTGTACCTATTTTTAAAGTTTTTAAACTATCTGGCTGGAAACTTAAATTTTCACTTGATTTTTTCTTTATTTCATTTTTGCAAGTCTAAAATTTATTGTGTAATAGCTTGTATTTTGATGGTACTTAAGAGCATATTTTTATATAACCAAACATCTACCCATATATTGAGAATTTGGGATACAAATGTTTACCAAATTATGGAATAATCATTTGAAGGTATCAAACAAAATTATATAGGCATGTATGTAAACACTCCAAAGATTTTGTGAAATTAAATGTGATGATATATTCAAAACACCTAGCAAGAGACTTGTATTTATTCCTGGAATACCATGATACTTTGGAGAGCATTGCAGAGACCTGTTTTTAATCCTTACTTTCCTAATTATTACTCTCTAGATTAATTTAAGTAATTTGCCTAACTTCACTAAACTTTATATACCTTTTCCTCAAAAAGAGATGGTAATAACAACTCTGCCAGTCTCACAATATCGTTCTGGGGATGTTCTTGTTAAAGTGCTTTGTAATTTGTAGATTTCAATAGAATTGTTTTTTTAAAAATAAATCTTTATTATTCAGATTATTACAGTTGTTCCTCTTTTTTCCCCCCCATAGCTCTCCTATACCCAGTTCCCACCCCACACTTTGCCCTTACCCCTCCCACTGTCCTCATCCATAGGTGTACGATTTTTGTCCAGTCTCTTCCTGCATACCCCACATCCCTTTCCCCCCAGGAATTGTCAGTCCACTCCCTTTCTATGCCCCTGGTTCTATTATATTCACCAGTTTACGCTGTTCATCAGATTTTTTATTCACTTGGTTTTTAGATTCACTTGTTGATAGATATGTATTTGCTGTTCATAATTTTTATCTTTACCTTTTTCTTCTTCCTCTTCTTAAAGAATACCTTTCAGCATTTCATATAATACTGGTTTGGTGGTGATGAACTCCTTTAGCTTTTTCTTATCTGTGAAGCTCTTTATCTGACCTTCAATTCTGAATGATAGCTTTGCTGGATAAAGTAATCTTGGTTGTAGGTTCTTGCTATTCATCACTTTGAATATTTCTTGCCACTCCCTTCTGGCCTGCAAAGTTTCTGTTGAGAAATCAGCTGACAGTCGTATGGGTACTCCCTTATAGGTAACTGACTTTTTTTCTCTTGCTGCTTTTAAGATTCTCTCTTTGTCTTTTGCTCTTGGCATTTTAATTATGATATGTCTTGGTGTGGTCCTCTTTGGATTCCTTTTGTTTGGGGTTCTCTGCGCTTCCTGGACTTGAAAGTCTATTTCTTTCACCAGGTAGGGGAAGTTTTCTGTCATTATTTCTTCAAATAGGTTTTCAATATCTTGCCCTCTCTCTTCTTCTGGTACCCCTATAATTCTGATGTTGGTACGCTTGAAGTTGTCCCAGAGGCTCCTTACACTATCTTCGTATTTTTGGATTCTTTTTTCATTTTGCTTTTCCGGTTGGGTGTTTTTTGCTTCTTCGTATTTCAAATCTTTGACTTGATTCTTGCGATCCTCTGGTCTGCTGTTGGGAGTCTGTATAATATTCTTTATTTCAGTCAGTGTATGCTTAATTTCTAGTTGGTCCTTTATCACAACATCGAGGGTCTCACTAGATTTCTTAAGGATCTCAATACATTTATCGGCGGTTTCCATAAAATTCTTGAAAAATCTTAGAACCGTGGTTTTGAACTCTATATCCAGTCGTTTGCTGTCCTCCATTTCTGTCATTTGTGACCTGTTTCTTTGTCTTCGCATTTTGTCTGCTTCCCTGTGTTGGTAGAGTGGTTTTGTGTGCTAGGTGTCCTACAGGGCCCAGTGGCTCAGCCTCCCCAGTTACCTGAGGTGGACACTCTTGGTGCACCCCCTTGTGGGCTTTGTGCACAGTCTTGTTGTAGTTATGCCTTGATTGTTTTAGGTGTCACTGGGAGGAATTGACCTCCAGGCCAATTGGCAGTGAGAATCAGCTGTGTCTGCAGTGGGAGAACTTCTGTGCTGAAGACACCCTTCTGGGGCAAGACTTGCTTCAGTGATCTGGATGGTCCCACTCTGACCACTGGGTACACTGGCTCTTGGATCTAAGGAGGTGCTAATTTAGTCTCTGCCTGAGGCTACCCAGCAGGAGCTACGAAGAGATCTGCAGATTCCCCTTCCTTGTTTGGGGTTTGGAGGTGCCCAAATGAGGCCCAGCTGTGAAGCAATGCAAGCTGCTGTGGGGCCTTGGGCCTTCTCTTGGAAGTTCTGGGTCTGTCTGGCCCAGCTGCAGTTTGTTAGGTAATTTTCAGATTGCGAAGGGCCAGGGCATTCATATGTAAAAGCCTCTGCGGAAGCTTGGGTGGGGCGGAGTCTCAGGGAATCAACAGGGCGGAGCAAGCAGCTATGGGTGATTCTCAGCCCTGCCCTAAGGGGCCGAGTGTCTCAGTGTCCCGGTAATTGCTGCCAGCACCACTGAGGGAAAGCCGCCCTCAAGTTCCGAGTTCTGCCTGCTGCCAGACAGTCCAGTTTCTCCCTGTATGAGCCCTGGGACCCCAGAGATTTCCCGGAACCGGAGTTCAGAGCAGTCAGGAGCTTGTGACTCCCTCC
>NW_005368707.1:822810-849232 GCF_000412655.1 Myotis brandtii | reverse complement strand
CCTCCGTACCTCTGCACTTTACTTCCGCACCTCCTCTGAGTCTCAGTGTGCTTTTCTCTTTCCTTCTAGTTGTAGAATTTCCACTCAGCCAGCCTTCCTGTAATTCTGGATGATGTCCGTTTTGTCTTTTAGTTGTATTTTTGAATTTGTTGTGGGAGGCAGCAATTTCTGGTGTTGACCTATGCTGTCATCTTGGTTTCCTCTCGATTTCAATAGAATTGTAAAGTTTGTAGACTTTGTTGTTTTATTCCTTGTCAACTTGAAGTTTCAAGTTGAATATAAAACATGTTCCCTAGAGAAAACATGACTTCTCTCCCCCAGTGTGACTCAGGTTGACAGCTGTTCTTAGTTAAGAGATGTTTGAGAAATATAGGACAGTTTGGGGAGCTCCCTATGGATATTCTTTGACTTCTAGTTCCGGTTGGACTTCTGAAACACTTTTCTTGAAAGATAGTTTTATTTTTTCATTCCAGAGTCTTTAGAATACTAAGGTATTCTGATTATAGAGTCAGTCTAACTCTGTAACTTTAGCGTAGTGTAGATAACTCTTGCGTTGTTTAGGTTTTACAACTGGGGATTTTCTGTGATCTCTTTCTAGTACACAAGCTATCCCACCGATATCCTGTTTGTGACTAATTGGATGGTTGCCTGGAAATTCTGATGCCAGATTGTATGGTACCTCTACAACAGATATCTCAGTGTTTATTTACCTTCTCTTGTTGTTAAACAAACACCTCTAGTAGGCGAGTCTCTTTGCTTAAAAGGTCAATATTATTTAGTAATATAGAGTTATGTCTCCATAATGGTGCTTTGGATAGCACTTCCCATTGATCTGGATAGAAGACATTTAAAGTATAAATACAGCCCTGACCGGTTTGGCTCAGTGGATAGAGCGTCGGCCTGCGGACTGAAGGGTCCCAGGTTTGATTCCGGTCAGGGGCATGTACCTTGGTTGCGGGCACATCCCCAGTGGGAGGTGTGCAGGAGGCAGCTGATCGATGTTTCTCTCTCATTGATGTTTCTAGCTCTCTATCCCTCTCCCTTCCTCTCTCTAAAAAAAAAATCAAAATACATTAAAGTATAAATACAGGGCTAACATCTTTCTGTATCACTTAAGAAATAAATTTTGAATTGTACACTTATTCCTATGACTATAGAGGAGATATTTTTTGGGAAAAGAATTTATCTTCTTGGAAGGCAGCTATGCTCACCACTATACCACCAACGCAAGAATTTATCTTCTTATCTAAATTTTTAAAAATAGGAAAATACAACTTACAGCATTGTAGTCTCTGTTGCTCTTCCATTCTCTTTACAAAATGACAAAGCATATGGTTAAAAAGAGGCATTTACATGTATGCAACCTTGCCTTAATTCAGAAAAGAATTCTGTTACATCTCAAGGATATATGTACAATCACATGTCACTTAATGATGGAGATAACATTGTGAAAAATGCATTGTTAGGTGATTTTGTTGTTGGGGAACATC
This sequence comes from Myotis brandtii, assembly GCF_000412655.1. Classification (NCBI taxonomy): domain Eukaryota; kingdom Metazoa; phylum Chordata; class Mammalia; order Chiroptera; family Vespertilionidae; genus Myotis; species Myotis brandtii. The sequence continues at coordinate 847,742 of NW_005368707.1, read as the reverse complement.
ATAGAGTGTGTGTGCACTTAAACAAAACTAGAAGTTATTGCTTACTACACATCTAGGCTGTATGGTATAATCTATTGCTCCTAGGCTAAAACCTGTGCAGCATGTTACTGTAATGAATACTGTAGATAGTTGTAACACAAAGGTAAGTATCTGTGTATCCAAACATATTTAAACATAGGAAAGGTATAGAAAACATATGGAATAAGATTTCTTTTCAAAATGGGGCACCTATATAGGGCATTTACCATGAATGGAGTTTGCAGAACTGGAAGTTGCTCTGGGTGAATCAGTGAGTGCTGAGTGGTAAAGGCCTAGGACATTACTGTACCCTACTGTAGACCTTATAAACTCTGTCCATCTTATAAGCCCTCCCCCGGCTTCTTTTCCATAGGGTCAGAAACAGTACATCAAAGTTGTCAGTGCTGCTCCATGAGCATAGATGTGGGCTGGATTGATTAGAAATATCAAGGAGAAATTGGCTGGGTGAGGTGTAGATCACCATAGTAGTTACTGTCAGGAGGGAGTAAAAGGTGGTCTGAGGCTCAGTATGAGTAAGAAATCAAGATGGAGTGATAAAGGCACATCAGGAATTGCCATGGCAATGTGGTTTTGACTATTGCATGTTGGAGCAGTGGTCAGATTAAGGAATTTTGTGGTATTCATTTTTAAAAAAGCTATTTAACACAGAGAAGATGTAGAACTAAGCCTCAAATTTTTTCTGGAAATTTTCCATTTCATTTTATCTGGCACAAGAGCTCTCTCTATAATAGAATTGGTGGAGGAAATAATACTTATCTATGCTTTTCATCATTACAGCCTGAAAATATTTCTGAAGTACAGGGACAGACTTGTTCCATTCTACCACAGAGAGCTTTTACTAAAGTGGTAGTGGCACTTAATACTTGCTAAGGTAGTTCCTGTGGACTGTGTCCTTGTACAGGATGTTAGGTCTACAACAATGTACTCTGAAGACCATTAAGCTACAGAGGAGAGGGCTGTAGCACCCTCTGAATATGTAGTGCTGAGAGGACAGGCTCCTCTGCTGAAACAGGCCAGTGGTTGACTGACTAGGATGCAGTCTGCTGTGAGTGAGAGAGAATCTATTGCCAAGCCCCACAGATATTGCTCCTGGCAGAGAAAAAAAAATTCCTCTTGAACTACATGCCCTTCTATTTCTTACAGGAAATTCAGCTTCACTATAATCTTATGGGACCACTGACATGTATGTGGTCGGTTGACTGAAATGTCATTATGCTGCCATTTATCAAATCGTGATTAAGGACACAAGTTTTGGAATCAATATTCTAAGTGCTAAATTCATCACTTATTAAAAAATTCTAATGCATGTGATGGGGAAAAATCCTTTTATCTAAATGCTCTATCCTCACCCATAATTAGTATATTACTAAAGACCGTTTTAGTTACAAGTTTCAGAAACCCAACTCAATCAATAGGTATAAGCCAGAAAAGGAATGGATTTTATTGGCTCACATAACTAAAAAGTACAAGAGGTGATGGCTTTAAATATTGATCAATCCAGGGGCTCAAACTATATCATCAAGGCTTATTCTCAATCTCTTTCTTAATCTCTGTCTCTCTGCAAGCGATAGCGCACTCTCTCTCTAACTCAAACTCTCTTGATTTCTTTCCTCATCCCCCATCTGAGAGATAAAGGGCTTGAATTGGTTGCTTTAAAAGTCAGTGATTCTATCAAAAATACTTACTTGAGGGGAGGAGTAAGTATTTTTGACAGATTTTGTTTTTTTATGCTCTTAGTATACAATTGCATATGATTTTGGTATATAAATATTTTAATTTTCTTAAACTTGTAAATGATATTTGAAATAATAGTCTATTTTAAATTTTTTACTATAGATAACTATAATGAATCAAGGTGTAAGGCTTGTAAACATATATGTGTTCTGGGGAAACTGTGTGTGTGTGTGTGTGTGTGGTGTAGGGTCATTTATTAATCATTACTATATTATCATTTGCTATGCTAAGCAGTTTATGTAAATTGCCTAATTCAATCCTTAAAACAATCTTTTAAGTGGTTATTATTATCATGTTATGTATAAGAAAACTTACCCAAGAACAACCAATCATCTAGTGTGTGACCCATAATTTTAATTCAAATCAGACTGACTCCAAAGACTCTCTTACATTGTTAGATTATACATTAATGGCATCTACTAATAAAGCACCTTCTTATTCAAGCCAAATACAACCTTTTAATATAGTATCTTATATTGCTACTATTTACATAAGTGACTTGAAATTACTAAAAATTATTCTTTTTTCGTTTAGTAATTATTTAGATAGCCATGTGACTTTTATCTAAATTTCTGAAATTTACCATGTTAAAATTTAACAAAACAATTTGAACCATAAACTCTGATTTTTAAAAATGTCTACCACTACAGCCCAGTCAGTATAGCTCAGTTGGCTGAGCAATGTCCCATACACCAGGAGGTTGCTGGTTCGATTCCCAGTCAGGGCATATGCCTGAGTTTCAGGCTCAGTTCCCAGTAGGAGGTGTGTAGAAGGCAGCCCATCAATCTTTCTCTCTCCCTTCCTCTCTCCGAAATCGATAAAAACATATTAAAAATAAATTTTCTACCACTACAAATATAGTAGGAAATTTACCCTTACCTATTGATTAATGTTACTTGGAACATATATTGGTGCATAGGCACACATACAATTTATATAGAAAATAAAAGTTTATGAAAATATGTTAGCTCTTATTTAGTTACAGAAACATTGTTTAGAATGAACTTAATTAGCAAGACAAAATTGAACACAGGCTTTAGAAGCAAGCATAATATAAAGTTTATAGTTCACAAAAATTACTTCATTTAAATAGCAATCATTTTTATTTGCTTTTAATGAGGAAATAAATTTCAGTGATTCAACTTATGATACACATTCTTTTGCATGGAGTAAGGGTAATTTTGTAAGGACCAAATCAGTACCTACATCATACTGTATAAATAGCATATTAGTTTGTGGATTATGGTTTTACTTCTCTCACCCCAAAAAACAGATTTAAGAAGAAATATGTTCTTCTTTTCCCAAAAGGAATCTTTAGGGATTGATGCATAGTCCTAAATTGATAGAGGGCTAATACAAGTAGTTAATCTCTCACCTAGTTCCAGGTTACTCGTCTTAGTTGTTGACCAGAAAAGTACCTGTCCAAAAGCCCATATATCTCTCCTGTTATTCTTCTTCCTGTGAATGTGGTTTTGCATGCCAGGAAACTAAACTGGAAAAAAAGCAGCATTCGCTATGCTATAAATCTCTAACTACTGTATGAGGAATAACAGGGCAAATAGAACACTGCAGGCTGGCCTTAGCTTTTTGGTATCTCAAAGTATTTCACCCTACCAGTTATTTTGGTAGGTTAAAAATTTTAGAAGTGTAATTAAACAAATTTATTTTATACTTTAATTTTAACAAGCGTCTATAAATTTTATTCATTACTTTTAGTAGGATATAGGGATTATTCAATCAAAGTAATAGGTGGTAAGCCCTAACAAGGTGGTTCAGTTGGTTGGAATGTTGTCTCATACACCAAAAGGTTTCATGTTTGATTTCCCATCAGAGCACGTACCTGGATTGGGGGTTTGATACCCATTCTGGGTGCATATGAGGAAATGATTGATCGATGTTTCTTTCTCACATGGATGTTTCTCTCCCTTTCTCTCTCAAATCAATAAAAAACATATCTTCAGGTGAAGAAGATAGATAGATAGATAGATAGATAGATAGATAGATAGATAGATAGATAGATAGATGATAGAGCTAAAATTTTAAAAGGTTAGGAATCCTACAAAGTTTTATGGGTCTAAATCATTCTGTAAACCCTAGGTAATTTTAATTCATTCAAAACAAATTCAATTATTTCATTTTTTACAGATTTAGTGTAACTTTTAAAACATTGATTTCAACTACATGTACATAAATCTTTGGAAAACTTGAAAGTCATTATTAGTAGTCCATGACTGTGAACTATAAGACCTGTTTAGTATGGTTCTATGTATTTTCGCTGTAGCATTCTTGTCATAGACATTTTGCCACAGACATTTTCACTGCATAACTAATTGGCTGTAAGGTAATTTTGCTGTAAAAAATACATGAAATAACTGGTTGACAGATTGAGGTGTATTTTTTACTTTGGTTTCATTTCTCCATTGATGAAGTTTTTGCAGGTATTTCCATTTTTACATGATATTTAAATTTTAGGTAGTCCTTATAACTGGCCTATATAGTGACAAGTACATGTGGTGGTGGTGCTGGTCTTAAAACAGTTAGCATTTCTTCCAGATGATAATGATTTGCCCTAAGAGTTGTGTTTTTTATTTTGGAACATAGTATATTGGGAAAAGAGAGGCCGAAATCTCTCTTTGAAGGTATAGAGTTGAACTCAAATCTCTCACAGAACAAAGACCAGTACTTAGGTACAATCCACAAAATAAAATTAGTTATTTGTGCAGTATTGCCATGAATCTACACACATTTTAAATAGTCCTATGTCCAATAACTATATGGTGAAAATTTTTGCAGCATGAATGCTTCTGGTAAATAAAGATGTCAATAGCAAAGAAGCTTGCAGCAAAAATAGCAGACACAATTTAGTTTAACCAATAGATAATAAGAGGAAAGATTGCCTTTAAATCTTTATGAAATTGTGAAGTAAAGCAACATAAATTGACTGTTAACAAAGTTGTTCATTATAAACTCAGAGGAACAGAAAAAGATGAGATCTAGTGATTGTAAAGTTGGACAGGAATATATATGAACCAGAATAAACACAGTCAAATTGTATGTCTTATGTAAAACCCTGAATTTTTTCATCATATTTATTCCCAATAATGTATATATAGAGTGTCCTAAAATGTATACACACACTTTTGAATAATTATAAAGGCAGTGTTTATTAAAATACATTTCATTTTTAAAATTGAGCCATACATTTTTGGGGGACAATGCCCTGTATATGGCATTTTTATGGGATATAATATCATGTCATATATACATAAATATAAGTATCAGCGTTCTAGTCCCTGTCCTCAAAAGGCATATATTGTTTTTAAAGCATTAAAACAAGTATGATAAAATACTGAAAGAATTATACCAGTGACATTTAGTAAAATGCCAATTAACTTCTCCCCAAATATTATATAAATGAGCACTTTCCAGAAGAATTTTCTATGATGAAACAAATGTTCTATATCTATTCTAAGAACCATAACCACATTTAGTTATTGAGCTTTTGAAATATGTTTAGTATGAATGAGAGCCTAAACTTTATATATTATTTATAATTTTAATTAACACAAATGTTAATAGATACATGTAATTAGTGGCTACCCTATTAAATAGCACAATAAACAAATTTTTAAAATATCAGGATCTCCTTGTACTCTTAAAAATGCTTGAAGACCCCAAAGTGCTTTTGATCATGTGGGTTATATTTATTAACACTTATTAATATATACGAATAATACTATTTATTAATAAAAATTAGACATTTAAAAATATTGATTATTAATAAAAATAAAGGCACCTGAATTCTCATATCTTCTCTCCCTTCAATCTATTGTAATTTATTTTTGTTGAAATATATTAAAACTTATCCTCATACAGATATATAGTTTGAATTAGCCTTTTCAGATAATTGTGGATATTCTTTGTTTACTACACCAAACTGATCAAGTACTTATGGTGGTGGTGCTGGTCTTAAAACAGTTAGCATTTCTTCTAGATTATAATGATTTGCCTTAAGAGTTGTTGTTTTTTTTTATTTTGGAACATTGTATATTGGGACAAGAGAGGCCAAAATCTCTTTAAGTAGCAGGTCTTAATGTTTAGTTGTAATGTGTAATATGAAATCATATAATGAATGTCATAGTTTGTTACATTAAAATATATTGGTATGCCTTGAATTTTACATCATAAATTTGTAACATACATTAGTCATTTGAAATATATTGGTTCACTGAGTTGTATAGATCTTCCAAATGTTGATACATGTAATTTTACCACATCAAAAAAATCATCAATATTAGCACCAGTCTCTTCAGAAAAGTATTTAAAATTGTGCAGTTGTAGGAAGACCCCAAAATGTTGGCCAGCAGGCAGCAGTGAGGAAGAGAGTGTAAGTAAATGACTGAGGGAAGTGTGTGGACTTGTGTGATGTGTGTGGGGTTGATTGAGGGACAGTTAGGTCTTGCTGGAGTCTCTGCGGCTGGCAGATCAGGCTCTCCTGGACAGGGAGCCCCTGCTATGGCCACAGCCACTCCCAGGCCGGTGGAGCTCTGGCACAGAGACCACAGTATCTTGAAGTAGGGAGCCATGGAGGCTAGGAGCCCAGCCACACCAACACCCAGACTGCCTCAGACACCAACTCGAACCTATGTAGTGAGCCACTTGCCAGCCATAACTTGCAAGCAACACCTGCCTTGCCCTTGCAGTGAGTGGTGCGCTACCTTGCTGCGGGCTCCCAGGTGCATGTAGTGAGTGCACGCTAGAGAGACTGCCTGAGCTTCTTCACCTGGGCTCCAGGACCCTGAGCTCCAGAGCACTGCGCTGTGAGTGCATGCCAGAGGGACCTGGCATGATAACTCACCACAGCCCCAAGACCACACTGTGAGTGTATGCCAAAGGTACCTTGTGTGCCTGTCAGCCCGGGATCTGGGACCCTATGCTGAGTGCATGCCAGAGGGACCTTGCCTGACACCCCGCCCACGTGTAGTGAGTACATGCCAGAGGTTCATAATGTGCCACCGCACCTGGGCCCCTGGACAGTACATAATGAATGTGCATGAGAGGGATCTCACGGTCCCCAGGGAAGCACAGTGAATTGCATGCCAGAGGGCTCTGGGACCTTACAGGGAGTTGCATGCTAGAAAAATGGTGCACACCCCCCTCCCCCCCCTCCCCCCCCCCCATCCTGAACATCTGCAGTACCTGAGAAACCAGATTTATGGGGGAAGGGAGTACAACTCAGAGTAGAGAAAATAAAGTCATGAGACTCAAGGCAGACCCAGCTTCTGGGCTAAGGATTCCATGGCCACTGGACTGCTAGGGGCTTCATCCTCTCGGACCCCAATCAGGTTGCCCAGGGCCAGAAAGGGACAGCAAAAATGGGGAGACAAACAATTCCCAAAGGAAAGAAAAGGAAGAATCACCAGAAAAGGAATAAATGAAATGGTGGCAAGTAATTTGTTAGATAAAGAATTCAGAGTAATGGTTATAAAGATGCTCAAACATATCACTGAGGATTACAAGCAGCTCAAGAAGAACTATAAGGAGCTGAAGGAGAAATTCACCAACATGGATAAGAATCAAGAGGAAATCAAGAATGACATAGCAGCAATAAAGAACCCCCTGGAGGTTTTCAAAAGTAGACTAGAAGAAGCTGAGGACTGAATCAGTGGGTTAGAAAAAAACCCCCAAACTGAACAGCAATTGGCAAAAAAAAGAACTTTGGAACAACATGAAATGAAGCATCACATAATAAGGGTAGCAGAAGGAGAAGCAGCTGAGCAAGGAATAGCAAACCTGTTTGAAGAAATAATGACAGAAAATTTCCCTAACTTGGGGAAGAAAAAAGTCACACAAGTCCACGAAACACAGAGAGTCCAAAACAAGATGAACCCAAAAAGACCCACACCTAGTCACATCATAATTAAAATGGCAAATGTCAAGGACAAAAAGAAATAATCTTAAGGGCTGCAAAAAAGAGACAGAAAGCTACCTACAAGGGATTTCCAGTTAGACTATTTCTCAACAGAAACACATTATCCCAGAAGGGAATGGAATGAAGTATACAAAGTAATGAAAAGCAAGGGACTGAATCCAGGACTACTCTATCCAGCAAGGCTATAACACAAAATTGAAGGTGAAATCAGGAGCTTTGCAGACAAAAAGCAGGCTAAGGGAGTTTATTAAAACCAAATCAGCAATGCAAAAAATTCTAAAGGGACTGGTGTAAGAAGAAGGAACAGGAATCGAGGGAGAAACACAGACATAAAGAATAAAAATGGCAACAAAAAAATACCTATCAATAATAACTGTAAATGTAAGCAGATTAAATGCTTCAATCAAAAGACATAGGGTGGCTGAATGGATAAGAAAAGATTACCCATATATATGCTGTCTACAAGAGGCCCATAGAAGAAAGGACTCATGCAGACTTAAAGTGAAGGGATGAAAAAAAAAAATTCACATGAATGGAAATGAAAAAAAAGCTGGGGTAACAATTCTTACATTTGACAAAAGAGACCTCAAAGTGAAGGCCATGACAAGAGGTAAGGATGTCCACTTCATAATAATAAAGGGATTGATACAACAAGAGGATATAACTCTAGTAAACATATATGCACGCAATATAGGAGCACCCAAATACATTAAAAAAGTCTAGAAGATATTAAGGGAGAGATCAATACAATCATAGTAGGGGACTTTAATACCCTATTGTCATCACTGGATAAATCTTCTATACAAAAAATTAACAAGGAAACAGAAATCCTAAACAATTCACTAGAGAAGATGGAATTAATTGACATCTTCAGAACATTTCACCCCAAAGCTACAGAATATACATTCTTCTCAAGTGCACATGGGACATTTTCAAAGATAGACCAAATGTTAGGACACAGGTTCTACAAATTCAAGAAGATTGAAATCATATAAAGCAGGGGTCCTCAAACTACGGCCCTCGGGCCACATGCAAATACAAATATTGTATTTGTTCCCGTTTTGTTTTTTTTACTTCAAAATAAGATATGTGCAGTGTGCAAAATATACATTGTTCTCAAGTGCACATGGGACATTTTCAAAGATAGACCACATATTAGGACACACGCAAAGTCTCTTCAAATTCAAGAATATAGAAATCACATCAAGCATCTTCTCAGTTCATAATGGCATAAAATTAGAAATCAACTACAGTAAAAACAATGAAAAAAATCAAATGCATGGAGGCTAAACAGCATGCTATTAAACAATGATTGGGTTACCAAAGAGATCAAAGAAGAAATAAAAAGCATCCTGGAAACAAATGACAATGAAAACATAACTATCCAAACATATGGGACACAGTGAAAGCAATTCTGAGAGGGTGGTTCATATCTTTACAGGCCTATTTTAAAAAAGAAAAAAAGAAAGAAAAACATCCAGCACCTGGATAGGCTGGGGCAGTGGTCGGCAAACTCATTAGTCAACAGAGCCAAATATCAACAGTACAATGATTGAAATTTCTTTTGAGAGCCAAATTTTTTAAACTTAAACTATATAGGTAGATACATTGTTATTAACTTAATTAGGGTACTCCTAAGGCTTAGGAAGAGCCACACTCAAGGGGCCAAAGAGCCACATGTGGCTCACGAGTCGCAGTTTGCTGACCATGGCTACAGCCTAAAGCATTAGAAAGAGAACAACAACAAAAGCCCAGAGTAAGAAGAAGGAAGAAAATAATAAAGATCCAAGCAGAAATAAATGACATAGACATAAAAAAATACAAAAAAATCAATAATACCAAGACTGGTTCTTTCAAAGGATAAACAAGATTGATCAACCTCTCACCATGATCACTAAGAAACAGAGAGAGGACTCAAAAAAACAAAATCAGAAATGAACAATGTGAAGTAACAACCCCACAGAAATACAAAGGATCATAAAAAAATCCTATGAACAACTCTATTCCTACAAACTGGACAGCCTAGACAAAATAAACATATGCCTAGAAAAATACAAGCTTCCAAAACTCAACCAGGAAGACTCAGAAAACCTGAATAGGCTAATATAACTACTGATGAAACTGAAGCAGTAATAAAAAAAACTTCCAACAAACAAAACCCCTGATTTGGATGGCTTCATAGGGGAGCTTTACCAAACATACAAATAAGAACTAACACCTATCTTCCTCAGACTACTCCAAAAAATTCAAGAGAAAGGAACACTTTCAAGCTATTTCTATGAAGCCAGCATTACTCTAATCCCAGAACCAGATAAGGACACTACAAAGAAAGAGAATTACAGGCCAATATTTTTGATGAACATAGATGCTAAAATACTCAATAAAGTATTAGCAAATCAGATCCAGCAATACATTAAAAAGATCATACACACCATGAATAAGTGAGATTTATTTTAGGGATGCAAGGCTGGTACAATATCTGCAAATCAATAAATGTGATACAGCACATTAACAGACTGCAAAACAAAAATCACATGATCATATAAATTGATGCAGAAAAAGCGTTTGACAAAATCTAACACCCTTTTTTTGATAAAAACTATCAGCAAAGTGGGAAGAGGGATATAATTCAACATAATAAAAGCCTTATATGACATATCTACAGCCAATGACATACTCAATGGGAAAAATCTAAAACATTTTCCCTAAGAACAGAAACAAGACTCGCATGGCCACTTTCACCCCTCCTGTTCCACATTGTATTGGAAGTGCTAGCTATTGAGATAAAACAAGAAGAAATAAAAGGCATCCAAACTGGAAAAGATGAAGTTAAAATTTTTTACAAATGACATGATATTGTACAGAGAAAACCCTAGAGACTCCATCAAAATGCTACTAGATTTAATAAATGAATTCGACAGCATAGCAGGATACAAAATTAACACTCAGAAATCTTTGGCAATTTTATACACCAACTAGAGGCCTGGTGCACAAAATTCATGCATGGGTAGAATCCCTAGGCCTGGCCAGCGATCAGGGCCGATCTGTTAGGCAACTGACAGGGCGATCAGGGGGCCCCCACTGGCACCTGCTGTGGCTGGCCTGGTGCTGCCTGTTCGCTGGCCCCCTTCCTGCTGCCACTGCCACCACTGATCACCTCCCTCTGTGGGAGGTGACCTGTGGGGTGATAGGGAGGCCCCCCGCTGACACCCAACTTGGCTGGCCTAGGGCCTGCGGGCTGGGGGCAGCTCCTGCATTGAGCATCTGCTCCCTGGTGGTCAGTGTGCATCATACTGACTGGTCATTCCACTGGTCGTTCTGCCATTCAGTCGATTTGCATATTAGGGTTTTATTATATAGGATAATGAACTCACAGAAAGAGAAACTGAAAAAAAATCTCATTTACAGTTGCAACAAAAAAATTAAGGTACCTAGGAATAAACTTAATACCTTAAGTGCCAAGCCTGTTTTGTCTTCCTTTTCGTTTAGCCCACAATATCCAATTTCACTGATATGCTGGCGGCCAGAGATCCGTCTAAGTTTGCGATAAGACTGCATGTATATCTTCAGATATATTTCTTGTATATATTTATCACAATCTGTACTCTGCATTCTTTTAGAAATGCTTTCTCTTCAGTCAGTTGTCTATGGTTCGTGTTCTAGTGCAGTTTAAATTTTTATTTTACCCGTAACAGTGACAATGTCAGTAGAAGAAGCGTGTGAAAGCGATTCAAGTGAAATTAGTTTTCCTAAAAAATGTCATAGAGTTGTTCTTTTTTCATCATTAGAGGATGAGGATTTTGAAGAATGGCATGATCCGAAAGGTAATCAACCAAGGATTATGCCTTTCACCTATCCATCTGGCTTTAGGATTGAAGACTTGAATGTAAAGTCATGTGAAACAGTAAAGAATTCTTAGGAACTGTTTGTGCCTAATGAATTGTTGGAGGATATTGCCAAACAAACTTATATACGTCGCAAAAACTAGGGGTTGAAAACTCGCAGCATTTGTGTAGGTGGAGTGTGACAAAAATGAAATGAAAAGATTTTTTGGGTTGATTGTATGGATGGGTCTAGTTAGACTACCATCTTTACGTTTATATTGGTCATATGATCCTGCATATATGCAAACTTTCCTGAAAAAAATAATGTAAATAGATTTGAAATATTATTACGAATGCTGCATTTTTCAAACAATAGGGAAACAGATGTTTCTAATTGTTTATGCAAAATACAACAACTAATAGATAACATGGAAATAAATTTCAAAAAATATTATCCATCTGAAGCTATATGTATCGATGAATCTTTGATACCATTTCATGGCTGCATAATATTTAGGCAATATTTAAAACAAAAACACCACAAATATGGTATTAAATTATTTAAGTTGTGCTGCGGATCTGGGTACACGTATGCTTTTCGTGGATATGCAGGGAAAAGCTTAGAAAAAGGGAATATGACACCAACTAATGTTGTAATGTCTCTTTGTAGAGATGTATTCAATAAGGGACACACGTACACAGACAACTGGTACACGAGTTTAGATTTAGCATATAAATTACTCGATAATAATACTCATTTAGTAGGAACATTACGTTGAAATCGATGGGGAAATCCTCATGAAGTAACGTCAAAGAAATTAAAATGGGGAGAAATTATAGCAAAAGAGAACAAAAAAGGAATAACCATTGTAAAATGGAAAGATAAGCGGGACATCTTACTTCTTTCAACAAAATATACATCAGAGATGGTGAATATTGAAAATAGATCAGGTCACTACTTGAAACAAAAAATTGTAGTGGATTATAATTTAGGAAAAGCAGCAGTTGATATATCTGATCAAATGAGTGCCTTTAATAATCTTGTACAAAAATCCATGAAATGGTATAAAAAGCTAGCCTTTGAGCTCCTAATAAATACTGCTGTTCTCAATGCTCATATTTTATTTAAAAATATTAGCAAGAAGAATATGAGTATCACAGAATTTCGGAAGCTATTAGCTGTTCATCTAACAAATTGTCGGGATGAAGAAATTCCAAGTAGCCGTACTGTAAGTACATCTCAAATATCTCGTCACAAACTGCAGCAAAAAACTGGAAGAGTTTCTAAAGTTCGAAGATATTGTAAAAAATGCTACGAAGATAATGCAGCACAATTTGGATGAGATATTGCCAGAAAGTTGACAAAACAAGTTATAACATTCTGTGAAACCTGCACAGGACAACCATTTTTGTGTATGCCGTGTTTTAATAATATTCATTAACAATATTTTTTGGTAACAATATTTAGGTACATTCCTTTTTTTTAATTGTATATTGTCAGTCTACAGTGACTGATGTGGCCTGAACAAAAAGTATACTGTCAGTCACCGTTGACTGACATGGCGCTTAACGTGTTACTTTCCTTTTAAGTTGTGCTGCGGATCTGGGTACACGTATGCGTAGTAAAAGACCTGTACATGGAAAATTACAGGATGATGAAAATAGAGATAGAGGAAGATATAAACAAGTGGGAGAATATGCTGTGTCCATGGATTGGTAGGATCAACATCTTTAAAATGACCATACTACACAAAGAAATCTATAGATTCAATGAAATCCCTATTAAAATATCACTGGCATATTTCACAGACTTACAACAAACACTCCAAAAATTTATATGAAATAAAGACCTCCTGAATAGCCACAGCAATCCTAAGAAGAAAAAAGTTGGAGGGATCTCAATACCAGATATCAAGTTATATACAAAGCCACTGTTCTCAGAACAGCCTGGTACTGCAACAAGAACAGACATATAGACCAATGGAACAGAACAGAGAACCCCAGAAATTGACCCAAGCCACTATGCTCAATTACTATTTGACAAAGCAGGCAAGAGCATACAATGGAGTCCAGACAGTCTCTTCAGTAAATGGTTCAGAGAAAATTGGACAGATACGTGCAAAAAAAAATGTAAGTAGACCACCAACTTACACCATACACAAAGCATCAACTCAAAATGGATAAATGACTTAAATTTAAGACAGGAAACCATAAAAATCTTAGACAAATCCTTAGGCCACAAAATATCATAGACATTGCTTGTGTCAGTATCTTTATGGACACAGTAATGAAACTAAGGGGAAAATAAGCAATGGACTATATCAAAATAAAAAGCTTCTGCACTGCAAAAGAAATCATCAACAAAATAACAAGAAAACCCACTGCATGGGAGAATATATTTGCCAATGTTACATCTGATAAGGGTTTAATCTCCAAAATTTATAAGAAACTCATACAGCTTAACAAAAGGATGATAGACATCTAATCCAAAAATTCGCAAAGGACCTAAAGAGACACTTCTAAAGTGGACTTACAGAAGGCCAAGAGACATATGAAAACATGCTCAAAGTCACTAATCATCAGAGAGATGGAAATCAAAACAACAATGAGGTACCATCTCACACCTGTCAGAATGGCTATCAATAAATCAACAAAGGACAAGTGTTTCTGAGGATGTAGACAAAAAGGAATCCTCGTACACTGCTGGTGGGAATGCAGACTGGTGCAGCCTCTGTGGAAAACTATGGAGTCTCCTCAAAAAATTAAATATGAAACTTCCATTTGACCCAGTGACCCCACTTCTAGGAATACTGGTATATCCTAAGAAACCAGAAACACCAATCAGAAAGGATATATGCACCCCTATGTTCATAGCAGCTCAATTTACAATAGCCTAGATTTGGAAATAGCCTAAGTGCCCATCAGCAGATGAGTGGATTAAAAAGTTATGGTACATCTACACAATGGAATACTATGTAGCTATATATAAAACAAACAAAACCAAAGAAAACAAAAAAAAAAACTTACCATTTGCAACAGCATGGATGTACCTGGAGAGCATTATGCTCAGCGAAATAAACCAGTCAGAGAAATACTATCACATGATCTCATTCATTTGTGGAATATAATGAATAACATAAACTGATGAACAAAAATACATCCAGAGATAGAGAATCATTGAAGAGACTATCAAAACTCACAGGGAAGGTGGGAGGTGGGGGGTGTGGCTGTAGCAGGTAGAGATCGAGGAAAGAACTTGGAAGCATATAAGCATAACAAATGGACACAGAAAATAGGGAGGTGAAGTCTTGCCTGGTGGGCGGGTGCAGGCTGGGAGAGGTCAATGGCAGAAAAAGCGACATATGTAATACTTTCAACAATAAAGAATTTAAAAGAAATAAAAAAATAAATTAATAAAAAATAAAATTGGGAAGTTGTAAAACTCATGATGGCAGTTACTGTTTTTCAGAATTCTCATTAACACCTTGGAAGCTCAAATTTTTTTATTGGCAACAAATTGGCCTTTCTTTTCCCTTGACTTGACAGGCTTCATTTATTTTTTAGAAAATGTCTACTAAATACTCAAGTCTGAAAAACCATAGTCTTTATTTCAAGTAAAATTGGTGTAATATGAAAAAAGCAGCTAGTTCAATTGGCAACTCAAAACAATTGCATGCTTCTATAGCCAGCGGAAGTGTTTTATGTGCACATTCCATTACATCACACAGAATATTAAAAAGATGTGTACTAACAGGACAAGATTTAATAAAGTAATTTTTACTACTTTATGTGGTCATTTTTAAAGTAAAACTCAATTTTTTATGGAAATAAGTAGCAATGAAGGATGCCATAGTCGTGAATTGTGCTAAGGCATCAATAGTTTCATCTATCATTGCCTTTACATCAGCACAAATGTCAAAAAAGTGAAAAAAGGCAAATAATGTAACACCTTAGTATGATATAAAAATGCTTTTGATCTTACTGATATAGAATATAAGGGAGGAGAGAAATTGTTAGCTAGACAAGTAGAGGAAGACTTCATGATGAAGTTCAGCGTTACATTCGTGCCCGGCTTTGTTTCTTCTCTTTTACCTGCTTACTTTTTCTATAAAAATAAAAGTAGGAAAGTATTTAGCATGCTAAAAATTGTTTAGCCATGCTTATTTGTGTTTTACTTTTTAATCATTCATTGATTCAGCAAGTATTAAGTGCCTACTAGCCATAATTTATTTTTATTTTTGAGAAATAAGAAATATATAGTGTTTATGATAACTATGCCAAAAAAAGCACCTATGCCCCACTATTTATAGAACATTTCTTGGTGCTAGGCTCTGTGCTTATATATTTTTAAATGCATTAATTAAATCTCCATGGCACCCTCAAAAGGTAGATTTTTATAGAAAGTCTACTGGATTTTGTGCCAGGTTCACAATTTTGGGGGTTACTAGACAATTTACTTAGCTACTTAGGATTCCAAGTTTAAAATATGGGGCTGAGACTTATCTTCAGATTCTTTTCAGGTTTAAAATTCACTAATTTAACATACATTTTATATCAGGGTAATCTTTTATTGACACATTATCAGAATAGTCCACACTTTATTAGGAAGCCATAAAAACATTTGCAAAATCTTTCTAACATAAACTTTTGGAAATTAGAATATTTCTTTCACGTTAAAATTCATTATTTTTCACAGCACTTAATCCTTTCTTGACATTATTAGAACAGTTTATTCTTGGCTAAAGATGTAATGATAAGCAGGTAAACATAATGAAAACATTATGGGATATGAACACTATTGCTGAGGTACAGAAGCACAAAGATTAGAACAAGAGTCAAAAGTCAAGAATAGCATTACCAAAGCAGTAGTGTTTTAATCTGTTCATTAATTCAACAAATATATTAAGTGCCTTTGATAGGCCCTATAATGCTTGGACTTTAGATTACTATAATGAACAAGACAATGTTCTTATCCTTATAGATTTATGTATTTTTTTAAATTTTTAAATTTTTATTGAGTTTATTGGGGTGACATTAGTTAGTAAAATGACACAGGTTTCAAGTATACAGCTCAACAAAACATCATCTGCACACTGCATTGTGTGCCCATTGCCCTAAGCAAAGTCTCTTTCCACCCATATCTTCCCCCCATTTGCCCACCTCCACCTTGCCTCCACCCCCTTTTCCCTCTGGCTATCACCACACTGATCTCTGTGTCTATGTGTTACATATATATGTTTCTTTCATCCAATCCTTGCTCAGACAGCTGTCAGTCTGTCATGTATCCATGTGTCTGTTTCTATTTTGTTTGTCAGTTTGTTTTGTTCATTAGATTCCCCATATAAGTGAGATCATATGGTATCTGTCTTTCTCTGACTGGCTTATTTCACTTAGCATAATAATCTCCAGGTCTATCCATGCTGTTGCAAAAGGTTTTAGTGGGAAGTATGGCAGGTAGAATAATGGCTTCCTAAAGATGTCCTTGTCCTAATCCTCAAACCTGTGAATATTTTACATTACATGACAAAGGAGCATTAAAATAGCAGAAGAAACTCAGGTTGCTGTTCAGCTGACCTTAAAATAGGGAGATTGTTTTGGGTTATCCAGTTGGGTCCAATGTAAGGGTCCTTAAAAGTGGAAGTGGGAAGTAAAAGGAGAAGGTCAGTGTCAGAATAATGTGATGTGAGAAAGTATAAACTGGCCATTGCTGGCTTTGAAAGTGGAAGGGGTCATGTGCTAATAAATTCAGTCACCAACAGGGGTGGAGAACCGTTTTTCTGCCAAGAGCCATTTGGATACTTATAACATCATTTGCTGGCCATACAAAATTATAAACTCAAAAATTAGCCTACTATATTTGGTCAAACATTTAATTAACGCATCCCTAATGCCTTGACCTGGCCAGACCAAATGATTTCACAGGCCTTATATGGCCTGTGGTCTGGACATTCCCCACCCTTGCACTTGGAGCTAGAAAATGCAAGAAAATAGGCTCTACTAGAGCCTCCAGAAAGACCACAGCTCTGCCAACACCTTGATTTTAGCTCATTGAGACCCATTTTAAACTTCCGACCTCAAGAACTGTAAAATAACAGCTGTTGAATGACCTTGGGATGGAGATATGAGGAAAAGAAAGAGCCAGTCATGAAAGGATCTTGGAACAGAGCATTCCAGGCAGATAGAATGTTAAGTACAAAAACTTAGAGTAAAGCTTTTCACATACAAAAGACAAAAAGACCATTTAGTGAGAATGTATAAAAATAGTGGAGAAGGTGAAGGCCTGAACACACAGAATCTTGTAGGCCATGATGGAACATTGGAAAGCCACTGAAAGTTTTCAAGAAGGAGAGTGACATTCTACTTTATGTTTTGAAAGATCACTCTGTTTGTTATGTGCAAATGGAGACAAGGTACCAATGATATGGATATTGTAGTAGACCAGAGGGGGGAACTGACAATTTAAAGTAGAGTAGTAGCATGGTGATGGAGAGTTATAACCCAGGATTTGTTAATGGATATGAGTTCTGAAATATGCATAGAAGTTTGGCAGTAGTGGAGAAAGAGCAAAGGGGGAGCATGAAAGTACAGTGATGCTAAGGAATAGAATATATTAAGCAGAATCTATATATATAAAAGCCTAAGTGACCATTATGACCCAATGACCAGAACAACTGGAACGACCGGTTGACCAGTCGCTATTATGCACACTGACCACCAAGAGGTAGATGCTCAGTGCAGGAGCTGCCCTCTAGTGGTCAGTGCGCTCCCACAGCCAATCTCCCACGGCTGGCAAACCTCCCCTGGTCCCTTCCCGCAGCCGGCCAACTTCCCGTGGTTCCTCCCTCTGGCCAGCTGGCCAACCTCCCATGGTCTCTCCCCCATCACTTCCCCCACTGGCAGGCCCTAGTCAGCCCGGCCCCAATCGGGACTTGGTGAGAATGCCCTGATTGGCCCTGATCATCGACCAGGCCTAGGGATCCCACCCATGCACAAATTTGTGCACCAGGCCTCTAGTATATAAATAAAAAGGTAATTGAGGCCATAATAGTCACAGTCTAGAGACCCTTATTTGCCATGCATTGGAGTTTGAAATTCAATGTATATGCAATGCAGAGCCACCAGAATTTCAAATCAAGGAAATAAAACAATCCCTGAACTGAGGTTTTGTAGTTATATGTCCTCCATTATCATTCTCATGTAAAGACGAATAATAAGGATATTTTAAATTTCATTTTCTTAGATTCTGAGAAGCTCAGAAAGATTAAAGTACTTCTCAATTAAGTCTTTAATAATTTATTGTTAACCTCTTTTTTGGTTTGATTTGGTTTGGTTTGGTTTTGAGGATGTTTTACTCATTTGTTGGCTCTAATATTCCACTTGCTTAGGAGAGACAGTATATTTAGAACATGACCTCCAGAGCCACATGACTTGGATTGGAATCCTGGCCCCAATACTAACTGGTTCCCCTTTGGCAAGTTATGTAACCTCTCTACACCTCAGTTTTCTTATCTATAATATGGTAATAATAGTTCTTCATTTCACTCTTCGAAGGATTAACTAATTCATAACTGTACTGCATGTAAAACACTGAATACTTAGTAAGTACCTCATAGGGAGGGTGCAAAACTAACCAGTGTTTGATTTAATTCTTTTTACCAGCAGCAGAAATCCAGTAGGTCATAATTTCTTTAAAATACTTTGAAAATACTCTTTTCTTTGTTTCTGTGTATGCTATTAAAGTTTCCATTTATGTGTGATTTTCTAATAAATATCAACCTGTTTCACCACTAAGTTAAAATTTATATGAAAATGTAAGTGTGGTGAGTTCACATAATCATCCAGTTTACTTTCTGAATAAGTTCTGTCCAAAGATGGTTACCATACCAATTGCTTCTCTGATAAATCAGGTTAAAGCAAAGCACTAGAAATTCTTTTGTGCTACAATCCAAATCCATTTAACTTCGCCCAAAATTGCAAATTAAAAAAAACAAAGTATTCAAAATTTTACTTCTTTAGTGCATTAGCCAGGCATAAAATAGAAATTAGATACAATGAAGTATGGACTGCTATAGTATTTATTTTCTACATAACTCTCAATTTAGCATTTAATTATTTACTGTCATATTTCTCTTTATAATATTTAATATATATCACTCATAGTTTATAGATACTGCATATCTATAGAAGCAGGACTAGCTATTAATGTCTTTATTCTCCTACCTTCTAGAAAACTTAGGTCAAAAGAACTAAATTTTTTATTCTAATTTGATAACTCACAATCTCGTAACATATTGTAACGTTTACAAGGTCTCAGTAAAACTAAACATCAGTTACCTATATATTGTTTGTCTTTAATACTTCATTAAGAAATAAACTCAAAAAAGAAGGATCTCTTACCCTTTGAGGGACCTGGAGAGTATTATGCTAAGCGAAATAAGTCAGTCAAAGATAGGTATTACATGATTTCATTCATATGTGGAATCTAATGAACAAAATAAACTGATGAACAAAATAGATCCAGAGACATACAAGCATGGAACAGACTGTGGAATCTCAGAGGAAAAGAGGGATTGGGTGTGTGAGTGGGAAGAGATCAACCAAAGAACTTGTATGCATATATATGCATAGCTGATGGTGGTGAGGGCCTGGGGTGGGGAGAGGGAGTGGGCTGGATGGGGTAGATGGCAGGAAAAAAGGGGACATAATTAATACTTTCAACAATAAAGATTTTTAAAAAGAAAGAAATTCAAATTTTATTAGTATGATTCTTATTCTTCCATGTCTAGACTGAAGGAATTAGTAACCTTGTATTGAAATTTGGCCCATAGGAAAGTTTCAAAAGAGGAGGTCCCCTATTTGGGTACCATGAAGCCATACTTGGATTATTGTATACTACCACTCCTCTAGAAACAAAAGAGGACTAGTCCTCAGATTACATACATCCTTGGGGTTCTTGACCTGTTTATTTTTATTTCTCCTGTGGTTTCCTTTCCCCTTGTAAAAACTGGTGTCCAGCACATGACCAACAGTTTCAAATAATCATCACTGTATTTCTAGTTTAAGGAATATGAAAAACCCAAGTGATAGGAATTAAAATAAAATTTGTGTCCTCTCCACTTGCCTTATTTTTCATAATCAGTACATGTATGAATCAGTTTCAAAAACGGGAGGAAGTACCTTATGGGACTGGTAAATGACAAAATATTTCTTAAAAATTTTTGTAAGTTGAGAAAAGCTTAGAATCATGCCAACTTCTATAGTAGAGGCTATTAAACATATGGTTGTGAGTTTAGATAGGTGTTTTGTGCTCTGAGATGTGTTTTGGGAATGTTAGTTACCTTTCACAAGGGAAAGTATATAGGAGTCTGTGAGGTATTTGTGCAGCTACCCTCAGAACTAATAGGAAGGAGCAGAAGTCACTTTTCATTTTAGGTAACTTCATACTTTATGTAGCTATGAATAGAAAAGGTGAATGTTACTCATACTTTTAAGACAAACTGCTGTCTTTCATTCATGAGAAAAATACATCTTTTTTTCTAATAAATTATTTTATTTCAGAACCAACAAGATATATACCTACAACATACTATATATTATCTTTTTAAATGTAATTTTAACCTCTGTTTTTAAAATTTCAACTCAATATATTAATTGTAGTTTCTAATTATACCTTCTATCTACTGTTATGGAAATTCAAATAACAAAAATATTAATAAAATGTTTTTCCTGCTTCCAATTCAGTTTTCTACAGTTCACCACTAGCAACTGTATGTTGAATATTATTTCAGACTTTTTTCTTGCACATTTAAAATGCATATTTTAAAAATTTGTAAAGTAATATAAACATTTAAACAATATAGGGGCAATAAAATTTATTTTATTTACCATTTTATTTATCCTTTATTTGCAACTCAAATAATAAAGTAAGGTTTATTATTCCACATTATCTTCAGAAAGAAGAAAACTGAAGCCAGGTAGATTACATTTTTTAACAATAACATAATGCAGTTAAAACTTATTATGTATCATCTCAAATTATATACAAATGGACTCACCTGCCATGTACTGTTAATTTATGTATGACTTCTTTTTTTTCTTTTTTAAATCTTTATTGTTGAAAGTATTACATATGTCCCCTTTTATTCCCCATCGACCCCATCAGGCCTGCCCCTGCCCCCCACGTCAGGCCTTCACCACACTATTGTGTCCTTAGGTTATGCATATATGTGCATACAAGTTCTTTGGTTGATCTCTTCCCTCCCACACACCCATCCCCAGCTTGCCTCTGAGATTTGACAGTCTGTTCCATGCTTCTATGTCTCTGGATCTGTTTTGTTCATTAGATTCCACATATGAGTGAGATCATGTGATACTGGTCTTTCTGTGACTGGCTTTTTTCATTTAGCATAATACTCTCCAGGTTCCTCCATACTATCTCAAAGGGTAAGAGATCCTTCTTTTTTATAGTTGCATAGTATTGCGTTGTGTAAATATCCACAGCTTTTTAATCCACTCATCTACTGATGGGCATGTAGGCTGTTTCCAGATCTTTTGTTTTCGTTTTTTAAATTTTATTTTATTGTTTAAGTATTAAAAATAGTACATATGTCTCCTTTTTTCCCCCATTGACCTTTTCCTGGCCTCCCTTACCACCCCCCAACACATGCCCTCACCCCCCCCCCAGTGTCTTGTGTCCATTGGTTATGCTTATATGCATGCATACAAGTCCTTAATATGTTAATAATTTTATCTACTATTCAATTTTAATTAATAAAAAGAAATAACATAGGTTAGGCTTTTGTGCATGCATACAAATCCTTTTGTTGATCTCTTCCCCTTACCCTCACCCTCCTCTACCTTTCCTCTGAGGTTTGATGGTCTGATCAACGCTTCTCTGTCCCTGGATCTATTTTTGTTCATCAGTTTATGTTGTTGATTATATTCCACAAATGAGTGAGATAATGTGATATTTATCTTTCTCTGAATAGCTTACTTTGGCTTAGCATAATGCTCTCCAGTTCCATCCATGCTGCTGCAAATGGTAAGAATTCCTTCTTTTTTATAGCAGCGTAGTATTCCATTGTGTAGATGTACCATAGTTTTCTAATCCACTCATCTGCTGATGGGCATTTAGGTTGTTTCTCAAATTTTTGAGAAAATACCATACTGTTTTCCACAATGGCTGCACCAGTCTACAGTCCCATCAGCAGTGAAGGAGGGTTCCTTTTTCTCCACATCCTCTCCAGCACTTGTCATTTGTTGATTTGTTGATGATAACCATTCTGATAGGTGTGAGGTGGTACCTTATTGTTGTTTTGATTTTCATCTCTTGGATGATTAGTGACTTTGAGCATGTTTTCATGTGTCTCTTGACTTTCTGAATGTCCACTTTTGGAATGTGTCTATTTAGGTCCTTTGCCCATTTTTTGATTGGATTGTTTATCTTCCTTTTCTTGAGTTGAATGACTTCCCTGTAAATGTTGGAGATTAAACCCTTATCGGAGATAGCATTGGCAAATATGTTCTCCCATGCAGTGGGCTTTCTTGTTGTTTTGTTGATGGTCTGTGGCTATCTGGGGTCTTTTTTATTCCAGATGACTTTTTGGAGAGTTTGTTCTAGATCTTTAAAATATGCCATTGGTATTTTAATAGGTATTGCATTGAATCTATAGATTGCTTTAGGTAGTATTGACATTTTAATGGTGTTGATTCTACCAATCCATGAACATGGTATGTTCTTCCATTTGTTTATGTCTTCCTCTATCTCTTTTTTTCAATGTCCTGTAATTTTCTGAGTACAGGTCTTTTATGTCCTTGGTTAAGTTTATTCTTAGGTATCTTAATTTTTTTGGTGCAATGGTAAATGGGATTGGTTTTTTCTTTTCTCTTTCTGTGAGTTCATTATTGGTGTATAAAACGGCCATAGATTTCTGTAATATAGTATCCTGTGTTAATATAGTATCCTGCTACATTGCCAAATTCATTTATTAGGTCTAGTAGTTTTTTGATGGAGTCTTTGGAGTTTTTTATATATAGTATCATGTCATCTGCAAATAAGGACAATTTTACTTCTTCTTTTCCAATTTGGATGCCTTTTATTTATTCTTCTTGTCTGATAGCGATGGCTAGTACTTCTATTACTATGTCGAACAAGAGTGGTGAAAGTGGGCATCCTTGTCTTGTTCCTGTTCTTAGGGGAAATGGGTTTAGTTTTTGCCCATTGAGTATGATGTTGGCTGTAGGTTTGTCATATATGGCCTTTATTATGTTGAGGTATGATCCCTCTATTCCCACTTTGCTTAGAGTTTTTATCAAGAAAGAGTACTGGATTTTGTCAAATGCTTTTTCTGCATCAATTGATATGATTATGTGACTTTTCTCTCTCACTATCACATTTATTGATTTGCGAATATTGTACCATCATTGCATCCCTGGAATAACTTTCATTTGATCATGGTGTATAATCTTTCTAATGTAATGCTGGATCTGATTTGCTAGTATTTTGTTGAGGATTTTAGCATCTATGTTCATCAAGGATATTGGCCTGTAGTTCTCTTTTTTTGTGGTGTCTTTATCTGGTTTGGGGATTATGGTAATGCTGGCTTCATAGAAAGAGCTTGGAAGTATGCCTTCCTCTTGAATTTTTTGGAATAGTCTGAGGAGGATAGGTTTTAGTTCTTCTTTGAATGCTTGGTAGAACTCCCCTGTAAAGCCGTCTGGGCCAGGGCTTTTGTTTGCTGGAAGATTTTTGATCGCTGTTTCAATTTCTTCGGTAGTTACAGGCCTATTCAGTTTTTTTGATTCTTCTTGGTTGAGTTTTGGGAGCTTGTATTTTTCTAAGAATATGTCCATTTTGTCTAGGTTGTCCTTTTTGTTGTAATAGAGTTGTTCATAGTATTTTTTTCATAATCATTTATATTTCTGTGGGATCGGTTGTTATTTCACCTCTTGGTTTAGTTGATCTTTTGTATTTTTTTTAGGGGAGGGGGGTCTGTTTTTCATTTATCTCCGCTCTGATCTTTATTATTTCCTTCCTTGTGCTTATGCTGGGCTTTTCTTGTCACTCTCTTTCTAACTCTTTGAGTTGTAGAGTTAGGTAATTTATTATCATTGTTTCTTGTTTTTTGCGGTAGGCTTGTAGAGCTATGAACTTTCCTCTCAAGACTGCTTTTACCGTGTCCCATAGATTTTGGATTGCTGTGTTTTCATTGTTGTTTGTTGCCATGATGCATTTTATTTCTTCTTTGATTTCTCTTGTAACCCAGTCATTGTTTAATAGCATGCTATTTAGCCTCCAGGTATTTGATTTTTTTTATTGTTCATATTGTAGTTGATTTCTAGTTTTATGCCATTGTGATCTGGGAAGATGCTTGATATGATTTCTATCTTCTTGAATTTGAAGA
>NW_005368707.1:821174-822683 GCF_000412655.1 Myotis brandtii | reverse complement strand
TAGCCTATTCAGTTTTTTTGATTCTTCTTGGTTGAGTTTTGGGAGCTTGTATTTTTCTAAGAATATGTCCATTTTGTCTAGGTTGTCCTTTTTGTTGTAATAGAGTTGTTCATAGTATTTTTTTCATAATCATTTATATTTCTGTGGGATCGGTTGTTATTTCACCTCTTGGTTTAGTTGATCTTTTGTATTTTTTTTAGGGGAGGGGGGTCTGTTTTTCATTTATCTCCGCTCTGATCTTTATTATTTCCTTCCTTGTGCTTATGCTGGGCTTTTCTTGTCACTCTCTTTCTAACTCTTTGAGTTGTAGAGTTAGGTAATTTATTATCATTGTTTCTTGTTTTTTGCGGTAGGCTTGTAGAGCTATGAACTTTCCTCTCAAGACTGCTTTTACCGTGTCCCATAGATTTTGGATTGCTGTGTTTTCATTGTTGTTTGTTGCCATGATGCATTTTATTTCTTCTTTGATTTCTCTTGTAACCCAGTCATTGTTTAATAGCATGCTATTTAGCCTCCAGGTATTTGATTTTTTTTATTGTTCATATTGTAGTTGATTTCTAGTTTTATGCCATTGTGATCTGGGAAGATGCTTGATATGATTTCTATCTTCTTGAATTTGAAGAGACTTTGCCTGTGACCCATATATGGTCTATTTTTGAAAAAGACCCATGTGCACTTGACAAGAATGTAGATTCTGTGGCTTTGGGGTGAAATGTTCTGAAGATGTAAATTAATTCCATCTGATCTAGTAAGTCATTTAGGATTGATGTTTTTTTGCTGATTTTTTTTTAGATGATTTGTCCAATGGTGGTAGTGGTGTATTAAATTCCCCTACTATGACTGTATTGATGTCAATCTCTCCCTTGATATTTTCCAGAAGTTTTTTAATGTATTTGGGTGCTCTATTATTGGGTACGTATATGTTTACCAGAGTTATTTTTTCTTGTTGGATTGCTCCCTTTAGTATTATCAAGTGGCCTTCCATATCTGTTGTTATGTTACTCACTTTGTGATCTAATTTGTCAGATATAAGCATTGCTACCCCAGCTTTTTTTTCATTTCCATTTGCTTGAAAAAAAATTTTTCCATCCCTTCACTATCAGTCTGTGTGAGTCCTTTTTTCTGAGGTGGGTTTCCTGTAGACAGCAGATTTATGGATCATGTTTTCTTATCCTCTCAGCTACCGTATATCTTTTGATTAGGGTATTTAATCCATTTATATTTAAAGTTATTGTTTGTCACCATTTTTATTCTTTATGCCTGTATTCCTTCTTCACTTCCTATTTCTTCTTTTTACAGCAGACCCTTTAGCATTTCTTGCATTGCTGGTTTGATGGTAATAAACTCCCTTAGTCCTCTTTTGTCTGTGAAGCTCCTGATTTCACCCTCAACTTTAATTGATAGCCTTGCTGGGTACAATATTCTTGGATTCAGACCCTTCCTTTGCATGACTTTGTATATTTTATTCCATTCCCTTCTGGCCTGATGTGTTTCTGTTGAGAAATCAGT
>NW_005368707.1:810671-820746 GCF_000412655.1 Myotis brandtii | reverse complement strand
TTCTAGTCTACTGTTGATGCTTTCTATTGAGTTCTTTATAGCAGTGATGTCATTTTTTCATTTCTTCTTAGTTATTCTTCATTTCCTCTTAATTCTTACACATATTGTTGAATTTGTCTTCCATTCTTTTCAGCAGCTTTATGACCATTTCTCTGAATTCTTTCTCTGACATATTGCTTGCCTCCACTTCGTTTACTTCCTTTTCTGGTGATGTCTCCTTTTCTTTCATATATGGGCTGTTTCTTTGTTTACTCATGATCTCTCTTTTCCAGGTGTCTGGTTGTGTAGCTCTCTCTCTCCTTTCCCTAGGCAAAATCTGACTTTTCCGTGAGAAGGTGCAGAGCTCCTCTGAGTCTGCGTATTCACACTGCTTGATATCTAGTGTTCCTGGGTTTGCAGCTGGTCCCTTGGTGTTGTGGTTGCAGAGTCCCGGGATGTATAGGCCTCCAATAGCGACCACTCTCCCCTTCAAGATGGCGTGGTCTCTGTGGCAGAGGTGGTTGTTCCAGGAGAGATTTCAGTAGCAGTGGAGGCTTCCCTGCTCCGGGGAGCCCAGTCTGGCAGTCCCCAACAGTCTCTTGGAATATAGCTGTCCCTTACCCACAAATATACACTCTTTGTACGTCTACACACCCTCCTTTCGTTCTCTCACTCACACACCATCCTGTAGTCTGCCTTCCCATTGGCAGCCATTTTTGCACTACTCTGTTTCCAGATCTTAGCTATTGCAAATAGTGCTGCTATGAACATAGGGGTGCATATGTTCTTTCTGATTGGTGTTTCATGCTTCTTAGGATATATTCCTAGAAGTGGGATCACTGAGTCAAATGGCAGTTCCATTTTTAAATTTTTGAGGAGACTCCACACTGATTTCCATAGTGGCTGTACCAGTCTGCATTCCTACTAGCAGTGTGTTAGGGTTCCTTAATCCAAAAGGAAGGAATACTTCCAACGTTTTTTTTCTGAGGCCAGCATTAACCTAATTCCCAAACCAGAGAAAACACTGCAAAGAAAGATAATTAAAGGCCATATCCATGATGAACATAAATGCTAAAATCCTGAACAAAATATTCACATATCAGATCCAGCAATACATTAAAAAGATGATACTTCATGAACAAGTGGGATTTACCCCATGGTTGCAAGGCTACTACAATATTTGCAAATCAATAAACGTGATACATCACATAAATAAATTGAAAGACAAAAATCATATGATCATATCAATAGATACAGAAAAGCATTTGACAAAATTCAACACCAATTTTTTATAAAAACTCTCAGCAAAGTTGACTTAGAGGGATCATACCTCAACATAATAAAGGCCATATATGACAAACCTACAGTCAACATCATACTCAATGGGCAAAAACTAAAACCGTTTCCCCTAAGAACAGGAACAAGACAAGGGTTTCCACTTTCATTACTTTTATTAAACATAGTACTGGAGGCCATAGCCACAGCAATCAGACAAGAAGAAAACATAAAAGGCATCCAAATTGAAAAGGAAGATATAAAACTATCATTATTCACAGATGACATGATATTGTACACAGAACACCTCAAGGACTCCACCAAAAAAACAAACAAACAAAAAAACAAAAACAAAAAAAAAACAACTACTGGATTTAAGAAAGGATTTTGGCAATATAGCAGGATTCAAAATTAATACCGAGAAATCATTGGCATTCTGATACACCAATAATGGACACTCAGAAAGAGAAACTAAAAAAATAGTCCCATTACCATTGCAACAAAAGAATTAGGATACTTAGGAGTAAACTTAACCAAGGAGGTAGAAGACTTGTACTGAGAAAACTATAGAACATTGACAAAAGAAATAGAGGGAGATACAAGTGGGAGCATATACCATGTTTATGGATTGGAAGAATTAACATCATTAAAATGTCTAAACTACCCAAAGCAATATACATATTAAATGCAATCCCAGTAAAATACCAATGGCATACTTCACAGATCTAGAACATGTACTCCAAAAATTTATATGGAATCAAAAATAGACGAAAGTAACTGCAGCAGTCCTGAGAAAGAAAAACAAAGTTGAAGAGATCACAAGACCAGATAACAAGCTATAATACAAAGCCACTGTAATCAAACAGCCTGGTAGTGGCACAAGAACAGACATATAGATCATTGGAACAGAACAAGAGACCACAGATATCGACCCAAGCTATTATGCTCAATTAACATTTAACAAAGGAAGGAAGGGCATACAATGGAGTCAGGACAGTCTCTTCAATAAATGATGTTGGTTTATTCCTAGGTATCTTAATTTTTTTGGTGCAATGGTAAGTGGGATTGATTTTTTTTCTCTTTCTGTGAGTTCATTAACCTATATAATAAAAGCCCAGCGAACGAATGGCAGAATGAAAAGAATGACCAGTCTACCAGTCGCTATGACACGCACTGACCACCAGGGGGCAGACGCTCATTGCAGGAGCTGCCCCCTGGTGGTCAGTGTGCTCCCACAGTAGGAGCGCTGCTTGGCTGACTGGGATGAGTAGTGCTCCCACAGCAGGCCACACCCCCACCAGTGCAAAAATCCCGTGCTCCGGGATTCTAGTTGGTATATAAAAAAACTAGAGATTTCTGAGTGTTAATTTTGTATTATCCTACATTGCCAAATTCATTTATTAAATCTGGTAGTTTTTTGATGGAGTCTTTAGGGTTTTCTAGGAATAAACTTAACTACAGAGGTAAAAAACCTGTACTCAGTACACTACAGCACGTTAAAAAAAGAGATAGAGGAAGACATAAACAAATGGAAGAATATACCATATTCATGGATTGGTAGAATCAACATTATTAACATATCCATACTACCCAAAGCAATCTATTGATTCAATGCAATCCCCATTAAGATACCAACAGCATATTTCACAGACATAGAACAAATTCTCCAAAAATTCATCTGGAATAAAAAAGACCCCGAATAGCCACAGCAATCTTGAGAAAGAAGAACAAAGGGATCACAATACCAGATATCAATCTATATTAAAAGACCACTGTTCTCAAAACTGCCTGATATTGACACAAGAACAGACATATAGACCAATGGAATAGAGCAGAGTATCCAGAAATCGACCCAAGTCATTATGCTCAATTAATATTTGACAAAGGAGGCAAGAGCATACAATGAAATGAAGACAGTCTCTTCAATAAATGGTGTTGGAAAAATTGGTCAGATACATGCAAAAAATTCTCTTCAATAAATGGTGTTGGGAAAATTGGTCAGATACATGCAAAAAATTAATCTAGACCACCAACTTACACCATAAACAGAAATAAACTCAAAATGGATAAAGGACTTAAATGTAAGATGGGAGACCATAAAAATCTTAGAAGAATCCCTAGGCAGCAAAATATCAGACATATGTCGTACCAATATCTTTACTGATACAACTCCTAGGGCAATGGAAACTAAGGAGAAAATAAACAAATGGGACTACATCAAAATAAAAAGCTGCTGCACAGCAAAGACACCATCAACAAAGCCACAAGAAAGCCCACTGCATGGGACAACATATTTGCCAATGTTATATCTGATAAGGGGCTAATCTCCAAAATTTTTAGGGAACTCGTACAACTTAACAAAAGGAAGATAAAAAATCCAATCAAAAAATGGGCAAAGGACCTAAATAGACACCTTTCGAAAGTTGACATACAGAAGGCCGATAGACATTTGAAAACATGCTCAAAGTCGCTAATCATCCAAGAGATGCAAATCAAAACAACAGTGGGTACCATCTCACACCTGTCAGAATGGCTATCATCAACAAATCAACAAATGACAAGTGCTGGAGAGGATGTGGAGAAAAAGGAACACTCGTGCACTGGTGGTGGGAATGCGGACTGGTGCAGCCACTGTGGAGAATGGTATGGAGTTTCCTCAAAAAATTAAAAATGGAACTCCCATTTGACCCAGTAATCGCACTTCTAGGAATATATCCCAAGGAACCAGAAATACCAATCAGAAAGGACATGTGCACCCCTGTGTTCATTGCAGCACAATTTACAATAGCTAAGATTTGGAAACAACCTAAGTGCCCATCAGCAGATGTTGGATTAAAAAAATAGTGGGACAGCTACAAAATGGAATACTACACTTCTATAAAAAAGAAAGAACTTTTACCATTTGCAACAGCATGGATGGAACTGGAGAGCATTATGCTAAGCAAAATAAGCTACTCATAGAGATATATATATATCACATGTTCTCACTCATTTGTGGAATATAATGAACATTATAATCTGATTAACAAAAATAGATACAGAAACAAAGAAGCATGGAACAGACTGTCAAACCTCAGTGGGAAGGCAGGGGAGGTGTGGAGACTGGGGGCAAAGGATCAACCAAAGGACTTGTATGCATGCATATATGCATAACCAACTGACACAAACACTAGGGAGGATGAGGGCATGTGTGGGGCGGGAGGGGAGATTTGCTGGAGAGAGGTCAATGGGGGAAAAAGGAGATATATGTAATATTTTAAACAATAAAATAAAACTTAAAAAATATTGTGCTGCTATGAAAATAAATAAATATTTAAATAAATAAATCTATATATATATATAAAAGCCTAAGCGGCTGTTAGGACTGGACGACCAGCCGGTAGCTATGATACACACTGACCACCATGGGACAGATGCTCAATGCAGCAGCTGGCCCCTGGTTGTCAGTGCATTCCCACAGCCAACCTTCCATGGTCCCTCCCCCTGGCCAGCCGCCTTGATAGGCCCTAATTGTCTGCCAGGCCAAGGGACTCCACCTGTGCACGAATTCGTGCACTGGGCCTCTAGTAAATAAATAAATAAATGATGTTGGGATAATTGGACAGCTACATATAAAAAAATTAAACTAGTCCACCAACTTACACTATACTCAAGAATAAACTCAAAATGAATAAAAGATTTAAATATAAGTTGTGAAACCATAAAAATCCTTGAAGAAAACAGCAAAATATCAGACATGTCACATAGCAAAATTTTCTAACACCTAGCGCAAGAGACAGTAAGGAAAAAATAAACAAATGGGACTACATCAAAATCAAAAGCTTCTGCACAGCAAAAGAAAATAGACTAAAAATGAAAAGGGAACCCACTGTATAGGAGAACATATTTGCCAATGATACATCTGATAAGAGGTTAATATCCAAAATATATAAGGAACTCAAGCTTCACATCATTATGGTTTAACATCATTTTAAATGATACTAAAACATTTATTGAGCAGTTAGTACGTATGTGCAGTGTTCTACATGCAGGGGCACAGCAGTGAACACAACAGTAAAACACCGTACCCACATGGAGTTTACATTCTAGTGAGCAGAAATAAAATGTAAAATGAAATATTATGGCAGGGGTTGATAGGTATTTTAAAAAGAAATAGGTCACAAGAGAGATTGGGATGTGCTTTTGTGGTAGGGGAGATCTATAAACTTAAATAGGGTGGTCATAGAAGACCTCACTAAGGAGATGAAGTTGAGTCATGCCTGAAGAGCATTCCCAGTGGAATGACATGAAGTATAGGAGCCTTGAGATAAGACACCAGTGTATCGGGAATGGAGTGAGCAACTGTATAGTAGTTGAAGATGAAGTCAGAGGGAGAATGAATGAGCATGAGCTGGCTCACAAAGGGTCTTTGGATTAAAGTGAATAAGATGGGAAGCTAAATTAGATGGTTTGCTCAGAAGAGTGAAAGGATTCCTCTAATGCTTTAGAAGGATTACTTCACCTGCTTTGTTGAGAACTGACTGTAGAAAGGCAAAGGTGGAAGCAAAGAGATCCAGTAGGAGAATTACAATATTCTAGGTGAGAGATGACGGTGGTTTTAGAGCAGGAAGGTGGTGGTGGTGGTGGTGCAGGGGGAGTTAGTTGTAAGTGAGTAAATTCCGAATAAATTCACTAGTAAAGGTATTTTTCTCTAATTTGGATGTTGAGTTTGAGAGAGAAAAAAGGGGGGTAGTCAAAAGTGACACCAAAATTTTGGGGCTGAGCAACTAAAAGAATAGAATTGCCATTTACTAAAATGGAAATACTGTGAGAGGATCCAAAATTGACTTGTTGGATATGGCAAACTTGCCCTTTAGATATCCAAGTGGAGATATCAAGTAGGCAATTGGTTATACAAGTCTAGACTTCAGCAGGGGAGCCATCAAATGGTATTTAGAGCCATGAGAAAGATTGAGATGGAGGGGGGAAAACAAAAGCAGCAGTCAGTGAATTAGGAGGAAAACCTAGAGAGAAAAGAGAAGAGATTGTTTTTAGAAATGGTGATTCAGGTTTATGGCAAATGCTGCTAGGAGGTCAAATAAGATGAGCACTGATAGTTGTCATTGTATTTAATAATGTAAAAGTCCTTCCCAATCATGGCAAAAACATCTTTTTGTGTGTCTGGAGTGGGTTTAAGAGAGAATAGGAAGAAACAAACTATAGGCAAGTATACTTGGAGACAGGTGTAGGCAGCTTTTTAAAGAAGCTTTGTAGGAAATAGGTATAAAAATTGGAAAAATTAAATTTAATCAGACAGGGGTTTAGTCAGAATAGGCGGTGGTTGTTTTTAAGTTAGAGAAAGGCAAGAGATTTGAGAGTGTATGTAAGATAACAAAGTAGTTTTTTTAATTAATGAGGTTGATCATATTGTTATGTTTATTGGGCATTCATATTTTTGTGTGTATGAATGTGCAAATTGCCTTTTTGCATATTCTTACTGAATAGTTCGTCATTTTCTCATGGATATTTAAGAATTCTCTGTACAATAAAGAAATCAGCGTTATAGATCATGTACTACAAATATTTTTCACAATTTGTCATTTGACTTTGACTTTAAATTTTTCTGTGCAGAATAATGGATTTTGTGTCTTGCTTATATTACACTTATTCCAAGACTAAAAAAATGATTTTCCTATACTTTCTTCTATTATTTTTATGATTTTATTATTTTAATTAAAATATTTGATTTGTATAAATTTCATTTTGTTTAAAGTTATGAGGTAGGAATCTGATTAGCAAGATCTACTTCTGGATTCTATTCAAGTCCATTGATTGTCTGCTATCCCTGTACCAGTATAAATCTGTTTCCATGTTTATAGTTTTTTTCCCCCAATGTATATAGTTTTGAGATGCATTTTCTATCTGGAATGCCTTGGCACGTTCTCCTATACAACCATTACTGTTATTTTTCTGAATTTCCTTGAATATTTTTGGGTTTGTTTTCCCACACAATAATAGTAACAATATGTATTGAGCACTTATGTACAGTACTGTATTAAGCTTTTAACACATACAATTAATTTTTATTATGAAGAAATAGGAACATACTTTCAACCCCATCTTAGAGATATAGAAACTGAGACATGAGAATATTTAGTAACATCAAGGTAACATAGCTAGTAAGTGGCAAAGTTGTGATTTAAACCAGGCATTCTGACTTCAGAGATGGTAGTATTCTTACCTTTCCTTATAAACTTTAGAATCATTTAGTCTAAGTCATTTAGATTTAGAATCTAAATATCATACTAATATTTGGATTGGAATTGCATTGAATTTATAGATTATTTTAGAATTGGCATCTTTACAGTATGAATTCATTCTGCCCAGCCGGTGTGGCACAATGGTTGAGCATCAACCCATAAACCAGGAGATCATGTTTCCATTCTGGGTCAAGGCACATGACCAGATTGTGGGCTTCATTCCCAGTAGGGGGAATGCAGGAGGCAGCAGATCATTGATTCTCTCTCATCATTGATGTTTCTATCTCTCCCTTTCCCTTCCTCTCTCTGAAATCAATCAATAAATAAACCAATATGAAATCATTATATCCAAAAAGGATTCATTTGTTCACATTTTCTTTTATGACCCTCAACAGAGTGCTAAAGTTTTCTTTATATAGGTCCTCCATGTTTGGTGTTTGTCAGTTCTTTTTTGCCTTTATATATATTAACTTTTGAATTACTACTAATACACTTTTTTCCTTCTGTTATTTTTAGCAGATTCTTGTCAATTTATTGGAAAGCTATTTATTCTTTTCTTTTAAATTCAGAATTAGTCATTTACCACATTTTCTAATTCCTAATAGGTTTTTTTGTTTGTTTGTTTTGTTTGGTGTTTTCCTTGAATTTTCCAGAAACATCATATCACTTGCAAGTAATAATTTTCCTTTCTCTTTTCCAATATTTGTGCTTTTTATTTTGTTCTTTTTTAAAAATTAGCTTATTCTTTTAGAATGCTATTAACTGATAATGATAACAGTAAGTATTTTATTTTATAAATGCCTCTGATACATAATAATTTATCATGATAGTGACTTCAGTTTTATTTATACTGATAAAAAAGTATCAGCGAGAAATAGCAAATTTTATCAAAAGCTTTTCAGTGTCTATAGAAGTCATATTGTTTCTCCTTTTTACTATATAGTGCAGTGATTTTCAACTGGTTGGCCACTAACATTTTTAAAACATGCAATACCTGACTACTTAGTCAGGGGCACTAATCACTTTTCCCTTAGAATGTCAAATTTACAAATGACATTTAACACAACAGCTGTCCAATATGAATGAATCAAAATTATACCTATTTTTGTCAGGTCAGCAAAAAATATATTTTGGGGTATGTTGCAGAATTTTAATAAATAATTTACGTGTGCCATGAAATGAAAAAGGTTGAAAATCACTGATACAGAGAACTCTCTAATATATTCCCTAATGTCGAATAATGCTTGCTTTATTCTTTTAATGTACTACTGGATTTAATATTTTTTAATTTAAATTCTGTATTGTTTAAAGTATTACATATGTCTCCTTTTTCCCCCCTTAACCTCTCCCTGCCCATCCCCACCCCCCAGCACATGCCCTCACCTCCCCCCTCCCTGTCTGTGTCCATTGGTTATGTTCATATGCATGCATACAAGTCCTTGGGTTGATCTCTTATCCCCTCACCCCACCGCCTTCCCTTATAGGTCGGACAGTCTGTTCAATGCTTCTATGACTCTGGTTCTATCTTCGTTCATCAGTTTATGTTGTTCATTATCTATATATATAAAACCCTAATATGCAAAGAGACCAACAGTGGAACAACCAAACAATTGAACAACCGGTTGCTATGACGTGCACTGACCACCATGGGGTGCACGCGGAACATGGCGGGTATCAGCAGCAGGCAGCAGAGCAAGGAACATGGTAGGCATCAGCTGCGGCAGGATGGTGGAGCAGGTGAGAGGGGGCGCCAGACCAAGGCAGGGCACCAGTCACTGTCATTGGGGCAGGCCTCTAGTGGTTACTGAAAATTCTTTGCTCCTGCACTCCACGGTCCTGCCCAGCACTCGCTTGCACCTGGTGCTGGTGCCAGCCCCCCTTGCACCTGCTGTTGGCACCGGAGCTACCTCTTGCACCTACTGCCGGTGCCCAGCATCGACCCTGATCACTTGGCAGTGTCAGCAGGTGCAAGCGGCGGCTGCCGGCCCCAATTGCCCCTCAGGGCTTCTCCACCTCCACCTGCTCCTGAGGGGTGATCAGGGTAGCTGCCACTGCTCGCACCCGCTGATGGCGCCGGCCCTGCTCACAGATGCTGCTGACGCCGACCCCAATGGCTCTGCACCATCAGCAGGTGCAAGTGGGGCTGGCGCCATCAGCGTGTCAGAGCTGCAGTGGGAGCGGGGCTTCTGGCAGACAGGGGACCAGGGGCTGTGGTGGGAGGGGCCAGGCGGGGGCGTGGAGGATGGACCAAGACCTGACCCTGTGCCCACCACAGCCTCACAGCCCACAGTGCCTTTGAAGGTGCAGGAATTCGTGCACTGGGCCCCTAGTATTTCATAAATGAGTGAGATTATGTGATATGTATCTTTCTCTGACAGGCTTATTTCCCTTAGCATAATGCTCTCCAGTTCCATTCAGGCTGTTGCAAATGGTAAGAATTCCTTCTTGTTTGCAGCAGCGTGGTATTCCATTGTGTAGATGTACCATTATTTTTTGACCATATTATTTTATTTTATTCCCTTTATTGATTAAGGTATTACAAATGTGTCCTTATCCCTCCATTATCCCCCCACCCCCCCACT
>NW_005368707.1:810039-810341 GCF_000412655.1 Myotis brandtii | reverse complement strand
GGGTGCATATATCCTTTCTGATTGGTGTTTCTGGTTTCCTGGGATATATTCCTAGAAGTGGGATCACTGGGTCAAATGGAAGTTCCATTTTTAGTTTTTTGAGGAAACTCCATACTGTTCTCCCCAGTGGCTGCACCAGACTTCATTCCTACCAACAGTGAACGAGGGTTCCTTTTTCTCCCCCTCCTCGCCAGCATTTGTCATTTGTTGATTTGTTGATGATAGCCATTCTGACAGGTGTGAGATGGTACCTCATTGTTGTTTTGATTTGCATCTCTTGGATGATTAGTGACTTTGAGCAT
>NW_005368707.1:806733-809944 GCF_000412655.1 Myotis brandtii | reverse complement strand
TTTTTTTTTTAAGTTGTATGAGTTCCCTGTAAATGTTGGAGATTAAACCCTTATCAGAGATATCATTGACACATATGTTCTCCCATGCAGTGGGTTTTCTTGTTGTTTTGTTGATGGTTTCTTTTACTGTGCAGAAGCTTTTTATTTTAATGTAGTCCCATTTGTTTATTTTCCCTTTGGTTTCCATTGCCCTAGGAGCTGTGTCGGTGAAGAAATGGCTTTGGCATATATCTGAGATTTTGATGCCTTTGGATTCCTCTAATATTTTTATTGTTTCCCGTCTTATGTTTAAGTCCTTTATCCATTTTGAGTTTATTTTTGTTTATGGTGTAAGTTGGTGGTCTAGTTTCATTTTTTTGCATGTGTCTGACCAAATATCCCTGCATCATTTATTGAAGAGGCCGTCTTGACTCCATTGTATGTTCTTGCCTCCTCTGTCAAATATTAATTGAGCATAGTGGTTTGGGTCGATTTCTGGGTTCTTTATTCTATTCCATTGATCTATGTCTGTTCTTGTGCCAGTACCAGGAAGTTTTGAGAATAGTGGCTTTGTAATATATCTTATTATCTGGTATTGAGATCCCTCCTACTTTGTTCTTCTTTCTCAGGATCACTGAAGCTATTCAGGATTTTTTTTTTATTCCAGATGAATTTTTGGAGAGTTCTTTCTAGATCTGTGAAATATGCTGTTGGTATTTTAATTCAGCTACCCTATGTCTTTTGATTGGAGCATTTAATCCATTCACGTTGAATGTTATTATTGATAAGTACCTGATTGTTGTCATTTTTCTTCTTAATGTTTGTGTTTCTTCTTGCCTTTTCTTTCTTCTTTTTATAGCAGTCCCTTTAGCATTTCTTGCATTGCTGGCTTGGTGGTAATAAACTCTCTTTGCCCTTTTTTGTCTGTGAAGCTCCTGATTCCACCTTCAAGTTTGAATGATAGCCTTGCTGGGAATAGTATTCTTGGATTCAGTCCCTTGTTTGCATCACTTTGTATATTTCATTCCATTCACTTCTGGCCTGATGTGTTTCTGTTGAGTAATCAGTTGATCTTCTAATAGGAGATCCCTTGTAGGTAACTTTCTGTCTCTCTCTGGTAGCATTTAAGATTCTTACTTTGTCATTTTTGTTTGCCAATTTAATTATGGTGTCTCTTATTTCGGTCTTTTGAGGTTCATCTTGTTTGGAACTCTGTGTACTTCTTGGACTTGGGTAGTTTTTTTCTTGCCCATATCAGGGAAATTTTCTGTCATTATTTCTTCAAACGGGTTTTCTATTCCTTGCTTCTCTTCCTCTCCTTCTGGACTCCCTATTATGCGAATGTTGTTTTGTTTTCTGTTGTCCCAAAGCTCCCTTAGGCTCTCCTCTTGCTTTTTAAATTTTCTTTCCAGTTACTGCTGTGTTTGTGTGTTTTTCCTATCTTGTCTTCTAAATCACTGATGTGGTCCTCAGCCTCTTCTAGTCTACTTTTTAAGCCTTCCATTGTGTTCTTAATTGCAATTATGTCATTCTTCATTTCCTCTTGGTTCCTTTTCATGTTGGTGACATTCTCATCCAGCTCCTTATAATTCTCATTGAGTTGTGTGTATTTGTCATTGAGTTGTGTGTATTTTTCATCCAGCCATTTGAGCATCCTTATAACCATTACTCTGAATTCGTTGTCTGATATGTTACCAGCCTCAATTTCATTTAACTCACTTTCTGGTGATTCCTATTTTCTTTCTTTTAGGGGTTGCTCTTTTGCCTTCCCATGTTTTGCTGTAACGTTGTAATTTTAGATACGTTTGCTTTGCTACCCAGGTTCTTTTGGGGATGGTGCTACTGGTGTGATCTCTCAAGTCTCCTGGGCTTGGTAATTTGCATAGCTCCCTACTTGAGCTATTTGGGTTCTCTTGATATAGTTCTGCGAGCTGGAAAGGTGCAACTGTGGTGTCTAGAAGTCAGCAGCCTTGGGGGGGGGTGTCCCAATTTTTGCTGTCTTGTGCCCTTGTTTGAAATCATGCATGTCCAGTGGGGACTCACAGTGGCACCCAAGAACTGTTCGTTGGGGTGGTGGGGCTCAGGAGGCCTGCACTCTGGAAAGGCGTGACTGTGGTGTCCAGAGTTCTGTAGTTTGGGGGTAGGCACACTCAGCTTTTGCTGCTGCTTTTGTGGTTGGATACACACGCCCCCAGTGGCGGCTCACAGGGACACCCATGATGCGTTTGCCAGCAGGGTGTACTGAGGCACTCTGAAGGGCCCTGGCGCTGAAGCCACGGGATTGCAGTGTCTGTGGACAGATATCCCAGAAGAGGGAATTCAGCATTTCTACAGCCCAGCAGTGTGCCCTGTTTGTATAAGTGTGTGCCCAGCAGGGGCTCAGAGCAGCACCCAAGGGCTGCCTGTGGAGGGGTGGGTTTGGGAGGCCTGTGCACTGGAAAAGCATGTGAATGTAGTGTCCAGAGTTCTGCAGCTGTGGGGTGGGAAGACTCAGTTTTTGCTGCTGCACCTCTGGTTGGATAGGCGTGCACTCCCAGTGGCGGCTCAAAGGGGCACCCAAGGTGCATTTGCCAGCACCACGAACTGAAGCACTCTGAAGGGCCCTGGCACTGAAGCTACGTAATCGAGGTGTCAGTGGGCAGGTAGGTGTCCAGGATGAGTGAAATTAGAATTTCTACTGCCAGGGCAGTGTGTCCCTGCTTGTTCAAGATCACACCCACCCGGGGCAGTGTCCAAGGCCTGTCTGGGTGGTGGTGCTGATGAATCCCTAGAAGAGGCCGCTCTCCCCTTAAAGATGGTGTGGGCTCCATGCCCAAGTCCTACAGTCTGGGGAGTGGCCACAGCGGTCTTAGTCTCTACCTGTCCAAGAGAGCCTGGTCTGCCAGCCTCTGCTGCTCCTGCCGGATTTAACTGTCCCTCACTTACTCACCACACACATCCACACACTCTCCTTTCATCCCCTCACTAACATCCTCTCCCTCACCTTCGTCCTGCCAGCTGCCATCTTTTTTCCCTGTACCATAATTTATTAATCCACTCATCTGCTGCTGGGCACTTAGGCTGTTTCCAAATCTTAGCTATTGTAAATTGTGCTGCTATGAACATAGGGATGCATATATTCTTTCTGATTGGTGTTTCTGGTTTCTTGCGATATAGTCCTAGAAGTGGGATTACTGGGTCAAATGGGAGTTCCATTTTTAACTTTTTGAGGAAACTCCATACTGTCTTCCAC
>NW_005368707.1:797987-806678 GCF_000412655.1 Myotis brandtii | reverse complement strand
CATCCTCTCCAGCACTTGTCGTTTATTATTGATTTGTTAATAGCCATTCTGACAGGTGTGAGGTGGTAACTCGTTGTTTTGATTTGCATCTCTTGTATGATTAGTGACTTTGAGCATGTTTTCATATGTATTCTGGTCTTCTGTATGTCCACTTTCAAAAAATGTCTAACTTTTTTGCCTATTTTTTTATTGGATTGTTTATCTTCCTTTTGTTAAGTTGAATGAGTTACTTTTAAATTTTGGAGATTAGGCCCTTATCAGATTTAACACTGGCAAATATGTTCTCCCATGCAGTGGCCTTTCTTGTTGTTTTGTTGATGCTTTTTCCTTTTTTTTTTTTTTTGCTGTGCAGAAACTTTTTATTTTGATGTAGTCCCATTTGTTATTTTCTCCTTAGTTTCCAATACACTAGTTGTGTCGGTAAAGATATTGCTGCAACAATTGTGTGCTATTTAGCTGCCTATGGCTTCTTGTAAGACTTATGGTTTCCCATTTTATGTTTAAGTCCTTTATCCATTTTGAGTTTATTTTTGTGTATGGTGTAAGTTGGTGGTCTAGTTTCATTTCTTTGCATGTATCTGACCAATTTTCCCAACACCATTTATTGAAGAGACTGTCTTGACTCCATTGTATGCTCTTGCCTCCTTTGTCAAATATTAACTGAGCATAATGGCTTGGGCCGATTTCTGGTTCTCTGTTCTGTTCCATTGGTCTGTATGTACTACTAGAGGCCCAGTGCATAAAATTCGTGTATGGGGGGGTGGGGAAGGGGTGAGTCCCTCAGTCCAGCCTGCACCCTCTCCAATCTGGGACCCCTTGAGGGATGTCCGACTTCCCGTTTAGGCCCAATCCCACAGGCCTAAACAGGCAGTCAGACATCCCTCTCATAATCCAGAACTGCTGGCTCCCAATTGCTCGCCTGCGTGCCTGCCTGATTGACACTAACCGCTTCTGCCTGCCAGCCTGATCACCCCCTAACCACTCCCCTGCCAGCCTGATCAACACCTAACTGCTTCCCTGCCGGCCCAATTGCT
Organism: Myotis brandtii; assembly: GCF_000412655.1. Classification (NCBI taxonomy): domain Eukaryota; kingdom Metazoa; phylum Chordata; class Mammalia; order Chiroptera; family Vespertilionidae; genus Myotis; species Myotis brandtii. Next base: position 805,644 of record NW_005368707.1, on the reverse strand, counting down.
GTAACTGCCCTCCTGTGCTGGCCTGATTACCCCAAACTGTACTCCCCTGCAGGCCTTGTTGCCCCCAACCGCCCTCCCCTGCTGGCCCGGTTACCCCTAACTTCCCTCCCTTGCCAGCCTGGTCGCCACTAACTGCCCTCCCCTGCTGGCCCAATTTCCCCTAATTGCCCTCCCCTGCCAGCATGGTCACCCCTAAGTGTCCTCCCCTGCAGGCCTGGTCACCCCTAACTGCCCTCCCCTGCTGGGCTGGTTGCCTCCAACTGCCCTCCCTTACAGGCCTGGTCGCCCCCAATGCCCTCCCCTGCAGGCCTGAGTCCCCCCAACTGCCCTCCCCTGCTGGCCATCTTGTGGCGGCCATCTTTGACCACATCGGGGTGGCCATCTTATGTGTTGGAGTGATGGTCAATTTGCATATTACCTCTTTATTAGATAGGATTCTTGTGACAGTACCAGGCAGTTTTTAGGACAGTGGCTTTGTAGTATAACTTGATATCTGGTATTGTGAATCCTCCAAATTGGTGGTTCTTTCTCAAGATTGCTGCAGCTATTTGGGGTATTTCATATTTCAGATGAATTTTTGGAGAGTTTGTTCTAGGTCTTTGAGGTATGCCATTGGTATTTTAATGGGGATTGCATTGAATCTATAGATTGCTTTGGATAGTATGGACATTTTAATGATGTTGATTCTACCAATACATGAGCATGGTATATTCTTCCATTTGTTTATGCCTTCCTCTATCTCTTTTTTTCAGCATCCTGTAATTTTCTGAGTAAAGGTCCTTTACCTCCTTGGTTAAATTTATTCCTATGTATCTTAATTTTTTGTTGCAATGGTAAATGGGATTTTTTTTTTCGTTTCTCTTTCTGTGAGTTCATTATTGGTGTATAAAGAAGACAGTTTTCTGGGTGTTAATTTTGTTTCCTGCTACATTACCAAATTCATTTATTAATTCTAGTAGTTTTTTTATGGAGTCTTTAGGGTTTTCTATGTACAATATCATGTAATCTGCAAATAATGACAACTTTACTTCTTCTTTTCCAATTTGGATGCCTTTTATTTCTTCTTCTTGTTTGATCACTATGGCTAGCACTTCCAGTACTATGTTGAACAGGAGTGGTGAAATTGGGCATCCCTATCTTGTTCCTCTTTTTAGGGGAAATGGTTTTAGTTTTTGTCCATTGAGTATGATGTTGGCTTTAGGTTTGTCATATAAGGCTTTTATTATGTTGAGGTATGATCCCTCAATTCCCACTTTGCTGAGAGTTTTTATTAGAAAAAAGGTGTTGGATTTTGTCAACTGCCTTTTCTGCTTCAATTGATATGATTATGTGATTTTTGTCTCTCAATTTGTTTATTTGATGTATCATGTTTATTGATTTGTAGATATTTTACCAGCCTTGCATCACTGGAATAAATCCCACTTGGTCATGGTGTCTGATCTTTCTAATATAATGCTGGATATGATTTGCTAGTATTTTGTTGAGGATTTTAGCATCTGTGTTTATCAGGGATATTGGCCTGTAGTTCTTTCTTTGTGGTGTCTTTATCTGGTTTTGGAATTAGGGTAATGCTGGCTTTGTAGAAAGAGCTTGGAAGTGTGCCTTCCTCTTGAATTTTTCGGAACAGTCTGAGAAGGATAGCTTTTATTTCTTCTTTGAATGTTTTGTAAAACTCCCCTGTGAAGCCACCTGTCCCAGGGCTTTTGTTTGCTGGAAGTTTTTTAATGACTGCTTCAATTTCCTTCTTAGTCATCGGCCTGTTGAAATTTTTTATTCGTTTTGGTTGAATTTTGGGAGCTTGTATTTTTCTAAGAATATGTCCATTTTTTTCTAGGTTGTCCTTTTTGTTGGAATAGAGTTGTTCATAGTATTTTTTAATAATTGTTTGTATTTCTGTGGGATTGGTTGTTATTTCACATCTTTCATTTTTGATTTTGTTTATTTGGGTTCTCTCTCTTTGCTTCTTGGTGAGCCTGGCTAGAGGTTCATCAATCTTGTTTATCTTTTCAAAGAACCAGCTCTTGGTTTCATTGATCTCTTGTATTGTTGTTTTGGTCTCTGTCATTTATTTCTGCTCTGATCTTTATTATCTCCTTGCTTCTGCTCACTCTGTGCTTTTCTTGTTGCTCTCATTCTAAGTTTTAAGTTCTAGGGTTAGATAATTTATTACCATTTTTTTTTCTTGTTTTTTGAGGAAGGCCTGTAGAGCTATGAACTTCCCTCTCAGAAGTGCGTTCACTGTGTCCCATAGGTTTTGGATTGTTGTGTTTTCATTGTCATTCCTTTCCAGGATGTTTTTAATTTCTTCTTTGATCTCTTTGGTAACCCAATCATTGTTTAATAGCATTCTATTGAGCCTCCAAGTGTTTGAATTTTTAAATTGTAGTTGCTTTCTAATATTTTGCCATTGTGCTCTGAGAAGATGCTTGATATGAGCTCAATCTCTTTTAATTTGGAGAGACTTTGCCTGTGCCCCAACATGTGGTCTAAGTTTGAAAATATCCCAAGTGCACTTGAGAAGAATGTATATTCTGTAGCTTTGGGGTGAAATCTTCTGAAAATGTTGATTAAGTCCATCTGATCTAGTGAGTCATTTAGGATTGCAGTTTCTTTGCTTATTTTTTTGTCTAGAGGATTTATACAGTGATGTCAGTGGGGTATTAAAGTCCCCTATTATAATTGTGTTGCTGTTGATCTTTCCCTTGATTTCTTCCAGTAGTTTTTGTTTTTATGTATTTTCATGCTCCTGTATTGGGTGCATAAATGTTTACCAGACTTATATCCTCTTGTTGTATTGATTCCTTTAGTATTATGAAGTGGCTTTCCTTATCTCTTGTTATGGCCTTCACTTTGAGGTCTATTTTGTCCAATATAAGTATTGCTACCCCAGCTTCTATTTCATTTTCATTTTCCTGAAAGATATTTTTCCATCCCTCCACTTTCATACTGTGTGAGTCTCTTATTCTGAGGTGGGTATGTTGTAGACAGCATGTATATGGGTCATGTTTTCTTATCCATTCAGCCACTTGATGTCCTTTGATTGGAGCATTTAGTCCATTTACATTTAAAGTTTTATTGACAGGTAATTGTTTGGAGCCATTTTTATTTTTTTGTGCCTGTGTTCCTTCTACCCCTCCCCTTTTTTTCTTTTTCTTTTTTTACAATTGTCCCTTTAGCATTTCTTGCATTGCTGGCTTGGTATTAATTCCCTTAGCCTTTTTTGGTCTGTGAAGCTTCAGATTTCCCCTTCAATTTTGAATGATAGCCTTGCTGGATAGAGTATTCTTTGATTCAGTACTTTGCTTTGCATTACTTTGTATACTTCATTACATTCCTTTCTGACCTGAAGTCTTTCTGTTGAGAAATCATTTGATAATCTAATGGAAGATCCTTTGTAGGTAACTCTCTGTCTCTCCTTTGCAGCCCTTAAGATACTCTCTTTGTCGTTAATGTTTGCCATTGTAATTATGACATGTCTTGAAGTGAATCTTTGGGGGTTCAACTTATTTTGGACTCTGTGCTTGTGTCACTTTTTTCTTCCCCATATCTGGGAAGTCTTCTATCATTATTTCTTCAAATAGGTTCTCAAATCCTTCCTGCTCTCCTTGTCCTTCTGGCACCCCTATTATACATATGTTACTTGTTTCATGTTGTCCCAAAGCTCCCTTAGGCTCACCTCCTGCTTTCTAATTTTTTTCTCCAGTTGCTGTTCAGATTGGCCTTGTTTCTCTACTTTACCTTCTAGCTCACTAATTTGGTCCTTTTCTTCTCTTAATCTACTATTGAAATTTTCCATCATGTGTTTTATTGTAGCTATATCATTTTTGATTTCTTTTTGATTCTTACATAGGTTGTTGATTTTTTTCGTCCATCCAGTTTATGACCTGTATGACCATTATTCTGAATTATTTTTCTGACATATTGCATGCTTCTGTTTCATTTAGTTTTTTTGTGGGGGGGCGAGTTGCTTCCTCCTTTTCTTTCCTTTGGGCAGTGGTTCTCAACCTTCCTAATGCCGCGACCCTTTAATACAGTTCCTCATGTTGTGGTGACCCCCCAACCATAAAATTATTTTCATTGCTACTTCATAACTGTAATTTTGCTACTGTTATGAATCGTAATGTAAATAATGATATGCAGGATGTATTTTCAGGGGTTGCGATCCACAGGTTGAGAACCGCTGCCTTTGGGGGTTGCTTTTCCCCCCCTTATTTTTGCTGTTGCTGAAGGGCCCAGTTGCCGAGTTGAGCAAGGCCTGAGCTGTGGGGCAGCCTTGGCAGGAGTGTTGCATACCCTGACAGTCAAGGGTGGTCTTGGGGTATTAGGAGGCCCGGCCACACAGGTCAGCAATAACCCTGCAAGCTCCATGAGTCAGAGGTGGGTTCGGGTGCCCAGGAGACATGGCCACTGATAGTCAGGGGCTGGCTGGGGTATCTGTGAGACGTGGCTGGCAGGACCTGTGGACGCCAAAGTCAGGGCCGGCTGGCATGCCCTGGAGGTGCAGCCAGTGAGAGCTGTGCACAGGAGTGTGTGCAGACAGTCAGTGCTGGCTTGGGTGCCTGGGAGGTGCGGCAGGGGGAGGGGGAGCCCCGTGTGCCAACAGTCAGTGTTGGCTCGGGTGCCCAGGAAACACGGCCGGGGAGAGCCCTGTATGCTGACAGTTCTGGTGCGGGTGCCTGGGAAGCGTGGCCAGTGGGAGCCCTGCACGTCGACAGTCAGGGGTGGCTTGGGAAGAATGGGACCTATTTCCCAGTGGTGGGTAGGCAGGAAGGGAATGCTCTCCAAGACTCACAGGAACCTGAGACCAGTGTCCATGGGTCTGCAGCTGTGGTAGCAGGTCTTTGTCCAGAGTGGCTATAGGTTTTCGGTTTTTGTCAGAGGCCAGTCTGGGTGGTGGTGAGGCTGAGATCCTATTCACAGCAGCTCTTCCCTTCAAGATGGCATGATTTCTATGCCAGTGCCACCGCAGGGGAGTGCTTGCAGCAGTGGTGAGGGCTCCCCATCTACGAGAGCCCGGAGAGCCCAGTCCACCAGCCCCAGAAAGTCTTGCAGAATCTAATTGTCCCTCACTCACATACACACACACACACATACACACACACACACACACACACACACACACACACACACACGTCTACACAGTCCCCTTTCGCTCCCTCCCTCTCTCACACTCCCTTTCTCCTTGCCATCCTGCCGGCCGCCATCTTTATTTTGTCATTTAATATTTTATTTAGGATTTTTACATTAGTGATCACCAGTGAGACTGAATTCATGAGTGTGTGTATATGTGTGTGTGTGTGTGTGTGTGTGTGTATGCGTGTGTGTGCTCTTTCTCAAATTTAACTTTACTGTTATTATGTTGGCTTTGTAAAATTTAGGCCCCTTTAATTTTCTTCTCTCTTTAAAAAGCAGCAGAATTAAAAGTCCCTTGAAGATCTGAAGAAATTCAGCTGGCAAAACATTACCACTTTTTGAGTGGTTAACTATTTGATAGTTTCCTAAGTTTATTCTATGGTCTGTCTACCTTTGATCTCTTTCTTATAACTATAAATTCCATAAAATAATAAATGTAGTTATAGTCATTTACATTTTCCTAGAAGAAGTTATTTAATCCAGGTTTTCAAATGTATTAGCTTAGACTTGTACAAAATATTTATAAATGAAGTTTCTACATTCCTTTGTAGTTACTTCTCTATATGCATTTTAATACTGAATATTTGTGCTACTTATTTTTTTCTGGGATTAAGAGGGCTGGCAACTTATCAATTTCATTGATTCTATAAAGATCTGGTTATTGGATTGATTTATTAATTATATGACTCAGTTTCTGTATTCATATTTTTAATCTCATCTTCAGTCTTTACTTGGGTTTGTCATACTGCCTGTATTCCATAACTAACAAGTTACATAAATTAAAAAACATCCTTTTTATAAATGCAGATTGTATCTATGAAGGAAATATTAGTTATTGGTCATCTAGTGTGAATTGTGTCAGTCCAGATACTTTCCTCCTATACATAAAAGAACCACCTATTCCTAGGATTGCATTTAGTTTAATCTGATAAGAACTTTGCTTTTTAATTGCTTCACCTACTTCTTTGTGAGTTATACTAACTCTGGCCGAAATTAACTCACTGAGTTAGTGGGAGTTAATAAGGCAGGGAAAGGACAAGGTAATTTGGGATAGCTCTTGTTTGGGGCATATAGACAGAAGACCTATGGAGATTAGGGAAAAGGCCAGAACAAGAATGAGATAGTACCAAAGACAAATCCCATAAACAATTAGTAATTTTTGTGTAATGAGAGAGGGGAGAAAATTAAAACTGGGATTCTTTTCATGATGGCAACCCTCTCCTCTGCCTTTGCCTTATCAGTTTTCATTCTATTAATAGCTTGTAACTGAAGGCATTAAAAAACGCCTACCCTTTTGCAGGGGTAAATTTCAGAATCATTGACTTCTTTGGATTTATAATAAGTGAAATTATTTTGGAAATGTAAAAAGAAAAAGGCTGTGATTGTTGTTTAATTTAATAGGCACCCTAGATTAAGAAAGATTTTACATAGAGGATTAAAAGAACTCCCTGCCCCAAATTTGGTCAACCGTTAGTATTTATTAAATCCTAATATGTTAATAGCTCTTGGACCTCTCTGAAAATCATTATGATGCCTATTTTTAAAGGAATTAAATTAAAAATTAGATAATATGCACATTGTATGTTATATTATGTAGTACATTAAATATGTATATTACTACCTCATAATATTTATTATACAGTAAAATTTTTATTATACAGTAATATATATAAGTTAGGTCAAACGCAAAATTAACAAATATTTACAGTAGGTGTAGTGCCTACTTCTTTGAGAGTTATACTAACACTGGCCAAAATTAGCTCACTGAGTTAGTGGGACTTTATGGACAACATAATCTCCCCTTTCCTGGAGGGTTATTTGCAGAAGTTTTCTCTGAACCTATGAATTGTCAAAAGACTTCTTTCCATTTTATGTGCTAATTTACAAGTTTTTTGTCTCTTTATTATGGCAGTTTTGTCTTTATCTCCCTGAATTATCAGTAATACTTCTTAAGTATACTGACTTATTTCTTCACTCAGAAAAAGAGAGGTTTGGCCCTACATTCAGTTCAACAAATAATTCTATATTACTGTGTGGAAGCCTGGACTCTGTTCAAGAAAAGAAAATTATATATATATAAATACATACACACACACACACACACATACACACACACACACACACATACATACATACACACACACACAAATATACACTGAGTGGCCAGATTAATATGACCACCTGATGTTTGTAGGCAAATTAGCTATAATTTCACACTGAAGTTGCTAGAGGGCCAGACCATTATAAATAGGGAAGCATGTTGTTTACCACGACAGTAGAAGTGATTTTTTTTCTGAAGATATGGGTAAACAATGTGATTTAGCAGCCTTTGAACATGGGATATATTTGAAAGTGAGTGGCCAGATTATTATGACCACCTGACGTTTGTAGGCAAATTAGCTGTACACTGCATCTGCATCGTATGGGATATGGAAGCCGAAGGCCTGTTCGAACACCTTTGCTGTCTGCAGTTACCAAGATAAAACGTCTCCAATTCGCACAGGAACACAAGGATTGGACAGTC
>NW_005368707.1:796280-797661 GCF_000412655.1 Myotis brandtii | reverse complement strand
GGGAGACTTTACCTTGCTTAGGTGGCCCCCCAAATCACCAGATCTCAATCCAATTGAGCATTTGTTGGATGAAGTTAAAAGAGCCATCAGGCAGCTGGTTCCACAACCATCAAATCTTACAGAACTGGGCAGTGCTATTCATCAGGCATGGTGTCAGATTCTTTGCATCACCTTTCAATATCTCATGGAGTCAATGCCAAGAAGAATCGCTGCAGTAATGAAGGCAAAAAGTGGCCCAACGAAGTACTGATGGGGTGGTCATAATAATCTGGCCACTCAGTGTGTGTATGTGTGGATATAAATATACACACACACACACACACACACACACACACAAACAAACACTAGTAAAAGAGAAACATGCAAATTAACCGTCCCTCTGTGATGCCCTGGAGCAACGCCCACCAGACAATGAGGAGTGAGTATGCAAATTAACCTGACAAAGATGGCAGGTTAATTTGCATACACAGGTACTGGGGGTGGGGCCGGTACTTCCTCCGCATCACCAAGGTGACGCTGGGGAAGTTCCGGCCCCACGGCCACTTGCTCGTGCACGGGCGCCAGGGAGCCAGGGGCGGGGCGACACTCGCCGACGCCATGGCAACACTGTGGAAGTTCCCGCCCCGTGGCTGCTTGCAGGCGCCAGGGAGCCAGGGCTGGGTGGCACTCACAGGCGCCAGGGAGCTGGGGTCGGGGTGGCGCGCAAGGACGCTAGGGAAGATCCCGCTCTACTGGAGTGCATGCATGGGCGCCGGGAGAGGTTCTCACTCTGCTGCTGCTTGCATGCACGCTGGTGCCAAAAGGCCTGTGTCCCCAGGACAGGCATCCTCAGGAGCCAGGACACACCCCAACCCTGTAGGCCCACGCCTAGGCCCGGAGCGGCCAGGGTCCCGGAACGTGACAGAGGGTGCACATCGGGCTGAGGGGACTCCCCCCCACCCCCGTGCATGAATTTCGTGCACAGGGCCCCTAGTTATTATCAAAGGCTGTTAAATCGCATTATTTACCCATATCTTCAGAAAAAAATCACTTCTACTGTCATGATAAACAACCTGCTTCCTTATTTATAATGGTCTGGTCCTCTAGCAACTTCACGAAATTATAGCTAATTTGCCTACAAACGTCAGGTGGTCATAATAATCTGGCCACTCAGTGTATATCTATAATAATAAAAGCGTAATATGCTAATTAGACCAAATATCCTTCTGGACATCCTACTGTCCTCTTGGCAAAAGCCAGGGCTGCTAGGGAAGCCCAGGTCCCAAGTGCCTGATGGTGACTGGAGGGAAGCCCGTGTCCTAGGTGCCAGAGGGAAGCTGGTGCTGGCAGCTGGGGAAGGAAGGCCTACTCTTGCACAAATTTTGTGCATCAGGCCTCTAAT
>NW_005368707.1:767177-795490 GCF_000412655.1 Myotis brandtii | reverse complement strand
TGTGAGAGGGATGTCCAACTGCTGGTTTAGGCCCGATCCCACTGGGATCAAGCCTAAACCAGCAGTCGGACACCCCCCAAGGGGTTTCAGATTGGAGAGGGTAAAGGCTCGACTGAAGGACACCCCCACCCCAGTGCATGAATTTTGTGCACCTGGCCTCTAATATATATATATATAATTATTTTTGTCCTAACTGATGTTGAAGAATAATGGAATACTTATTCAGTGTCTCTATCTTTATCTTCATATTTCAGAGCCTTTGTGCCTAAGTTGTTTTCAGCATAGTGTAAATGTGTAAAATATCCACTCCTTAATCAATCTATAATCCCAATACTCTGGAGAACATGAGTGAAACTGTATTTGTTTTTCTAAATGTTTCTTAAATTATGACAGTAGGTATTCCAATGTATATGGGACAATTGGTTTGAAGCAGTCTGATAGTTTTTAAGGAATAGTCTTATGTCTTTTCCTAAAAGCGATTTTATCTTTCTGTTTTTAAAATATATTTGTATTAATTCCAGAGAGGTAGGGAGAGGGAGAGAGAGATAGAAACATAAATGTTGAAATAGAATCATTAATCGGCTGCCTTCTGCATGCCCCCTACTAGGGATGGAGCCCACAATGTGACTGGGAATTGGACCATGACCTCCTGGTTTATAAGTCTGTGCTCAACTACTGAACCACACCAGCTGGGCAGATTTTATCTTTCTTTTCTACCATGCAGATAAGTGTGTGTTTGGGAGTCCGGTAGGAATGAGTATGACATAGTTAAGCATGTGTTAATGGCATGATATAAACAGAACTTCTCCTCTGGAAAGAAAGAAAAGCCTTTGTACACCCAAAATCATTGAAACATGGCTTTAGTCTGTAGCTTTAATCAACACTTGCCACAGTTATCACTTGATAGGAATCAAAGACCTGAAAGTGAAAATTTCCCCCTCTTTCTCTCCTCTGTCGCTCAGTGTCTTCCCTTATGCAGTTCAATTCACTACTCAGAGCTACAGTAAAGAGTGTATGGTGGAGTTTCCTATTTATAAAGCATTTAGATTAACTTATTCTTAATGACTGAAGAATGTATTACTAATGGAGGACTTTAAGGGAGAAATTGACAGCAATACAGTCATAGTAGGAGACTTTAACACCCCACTGACTTCAACAAATGGATCTTTCAGACAAAAAAAATTAACAAGGAAACAGTGACTTTAAATGACACACTGTATCAGAGGGGTTTAATTGACATTTACAGGACATTTTACCCCAAAGCTCCAGAATATACATTCTCCTCAAGTACACATGGGTCATTCTCAAAGAGAGACCACATATTGGGACACAAAACAAGTATAAGTTCAAAAAGATTGAAATCATATCAAACATCTTCTCAGATCACAATGGAATGAAATTAGAAATCAACTACAGTAAAAACACTCAAAAGCATTTAAACTCATAGAGACTAAATAGCATGTTATTAAACAATGAAAAGGTTAATAATGAGATCAAGAAATAAATAAAAAACTTGCTGGAAACAAATGAAAATGAACACACAACAACCAAAAATCTATTGGACACAGCATAAGCAGTCCTGAGAGGTAAGTTCATAGCACTACAGGCCTACCTCAGAAAACAAGAACAATTATTAACAAAATATTTAACCTTTCAACTTAAAGAATTAGAAAAAGAACAACAAGACAATCCAAGAGTAAGTAGGAGAAAGGAAATAATAAAGATCAGAGTGGAAATAAATTACATAGAGACTAAAAAATCAATACAAAAGATCAATGAAACCAAGAGCTGGCTCTTTGAAAAGATAAACAAGATTAATTATCCTTTAGCCAGACTAATCAAGAAACAAAGAGAGAGGAACCAATTAATAAAATCAGAAACAAACGAGGTGAAATAACAACTGACCCACAGAAATACAAAGGATCTTAAAAAAAAATGATGAATAGCTATATTCCAGCAACCTGAACAACCTTTATGAAATGGACATAATCTTAGAAAAATACAATTTTCCAAAACTCAGTCAGAATCATAAAACCTGAATAGACAAAATAACAACTGATGACATTGAAGAAATAATAATAATTTTAAAATCCCAGCAAACAAAAGCCCTGGTCTGGATAGCTTCACCAGGGAATTTTATCAAACATTCAGGCTAATACCTATCCTACTCAAACTATTTCCAAAAATCCAAGAGACAGGAACACTTCCTACCTCTTTGTCTGAGGCCAGATTGCAAAACCAGATAAAGACACTACAAGAAAGAAAATTACAGGCCAATCCTATATAATAAAAGGGTAATATGCAAATTGACCCTAACAGCAGAACGACTGGGAATGACTGGTCACTATGACACACATTGACCAACAGGGGGCAGATGCTCAATGCAGGAGCTGCCCCCTGGTGGTCAGTGCGCTCCCACAGGGGGAGCTCTGCTCAGCCACAAGCCAGGCTGACAGCTGCCAGCACAGCGGTGGTGGCGGGAACCTCTCCCGCCTACTCAGCAGTGCTAAGGATGTCCAACTGCAGCTAAGGCCTGCTCCCTGCTGGCAAGTGGACATCCCCCGAGGGTGCCCGGGCTGCCAGAGGGATGTCTGACTGCCAGCTTAGGCCTGATCCCCCCAGGGAGCGGGCCTAAGCCAGCAGGTGGACATCCCCCAAGGAGTCCCAGACTGCAAGAGGGCTCATGCCGGGCTGAGGGACCCCCCTGAGTGCACAAATTTTTGTGCACCGGCCTCTGGTATTCCTGATAAACATAGATGCTAAAATCCTCAACAAAATACTAGCAAGTCAGATTCAGCAATATATTAAAAAGATCATACACCATGACCAAGGGAGATTTATTCCAGGGATTCAAGGTTAGTACAGTATTTGCAAATCAATAAGTGTGATATAGCACATAAACAAATTAAAAGACAAAAATCATGATCATATCAGTAGATGCAGAAAGAGCATTTGACAAAATCCAACACCAATTAAAAAAAAAAAAACCTCTCAGCAAAGAGGGAATAGAGGGTTCATACCTCAACATGATAAAGACCATATATGATAAACCTACAGCCGACATCATACTCAATGGGCAAAAACTAAAACCATTTCCCCTAAGAACTGGTACATGAGAGGGATGCCCACTCTCACCACTCTTACTCAACATAGTACTGGAAGTCCTAGCCACAGTGATCAGACAAGAAGGAAAAATAAAAGCCATTGAAATTGGAAAGGAGCAAGTAAAACTCATTATTCACAAAGGACATAATATTATACATAGAAGACCCTAAAGACTCCACCAAAACACTTATTAGATTTAATAAAGATTACATCTATGTAGCAGGATAAAATTCAACACCCAGAAAGCAATGGCATTTATACACAAATAATTGATTGTCAGAAAGAAAAACTAAACAAATCTTTTTTACTATTGCAGAAAAAAAAATTAAGTTATTTAGGAATAAACTTAACCAAGGAAGTAATAGACTTGTACTCACAAAATTACAGGCATTGAAAAATGATATATAGAAAGTTATAAACAAGTGGAAGAATATACCATGTTCATTCACTGGTAGAATTAGCATCATTAAAATGTCCATACTACCTAAAGTAATCTATAGATTCAGTTCAATCCCTGTTAAAATACCAACAGCATCTATAACAGATCTATATTTCACAGATCTATAACAAATACTTCAAAAATTTATATGGAACCAAAAAAAGACCCCAAATAGCCGCAGAAATCTTGAGAAAGAAAAACAAAGTTGGAGGGATCACAAGTTATACTGGAAAGCCACTGTAATAAAAATAGCCTGGTAGTGGCACAAGAAGAGGCATATAGATCAATGGAACAAAACAAAGAACCCAGAAATTGACCCAAGCCACTATGCTCAATTAATATTTGACAAAAGATGCAAGAGCATACAATGGAGTCAGGACAGTCTCTTCAATAAACGGTAATAGGAAGGAAGGAAGGAAACTATAGGCAGCAAAATCTCAGACATCTCTGGTAGCAATATGTTTGAGGATAAATCTCTTAGGGCAAGGAAAACTAAAGAGAAAATAAACAAATGCAACTACCTCAAAATAAAAAGTTTCTGCACAGAAAAAGAAATCATCAACATAGTATAAAAGGAGCCCACTTTACATATTTGGGAGAACATATTTGCCAATGATACATCTGACAAATGGTTAATATCCAAAATTTATAAGGAACTCATACAACTTAACAAAAGGAAGACAAACAATCCAATTAAAATATGGGCAAGGGACCTAAATAGCCTCTTCTCCAAAATGGACATACAGATGGCCAAGAGACATAAAAAAAAATGCTCAAAGTCACTAATCATCAGAGAGTTGCAAGTTAAAACCACAATGAGGTATCACCTCACACCTGTCAGAATGGCTACCATCAATAAATTAACAAATGACAAGTGCTAGAGAGGATGTGGAGAAAATGGAACCCTAGTACACTGCTGGTGAGAATGCATATTGGTGCAGCCATTATGGAAAACAATATGGAGTTTCCTAAAGAATTTAAATATGAAACTGCCATTTGACCCAGTGATCCCATTTCTGGGAATATATCCTAAGAAACCCAAAACACCAATCAGAAAGAATATATGCACCCCTATATTCATAGAACCATTATTTACAAAATCTAAGATCTGGAAACAGCCCAAGTGCCCTCAGATAAAATAGCCGTGGTACATTTACACAATGGAATACTATGGAGCAGTAAAAAAGGAAGGTTCTCTTACTCTTTGAGACAGCATGGAGAGACCTAGAGAATATTATGTAAAGCGAGATAAGCCAATCAGAGAAAGACAAGTATCACATGATCTCACTCATATGTGGAATCTAATTAACAAAATAAACTGATGAATAAAATAGATCCAGAGACATAAAAGCATAGAACAGACTGTCAAATCTCAGAGGGAAGGTGGGAGTGTGCGAAGAGATCAGCCAAAGAACTTGTATGCATATATATATATGCATAACCCATGGACACAGACAAATGGCAGGGGCAGGGGTGTGCTAGAAGGGGTAAATGGGGGAAAAGGAGGGACATATATAATACATTCAACAATAAAGATATTTTAATTTAAAAAAATAATATGACTATGGAATCATGTAGACCAGGATTTGAGTCCAGCTCTACAACTTAATCTATATAAATAAAAATGTAAATGTTCGTTTGTTCAAAATCTTAAATCTCCGAAAGTTCTTCACCGATTGCTTTGAAATTTTGACACAACGTTGCATTCAAATACGCGTGTGTTTTTATATACCTATATGCCTACTATTATATAGATGTCACACCTGTGACAGGTAAAAACATGCTTTTTTTGAAAAACAGCGCCATCTGTTGGACGTAAAAGCAACACACGCTATACTAAATATTTTACGATTCCATTTCAATGTTTCTGTTTACAATTATAAATTGTAGATAAAATTAACCACAGATATGCGTTCATTGCCTCATAACTTCTGCAATTTAGTGACGTCAAAAGAAGAATTGGTTGAAAAAGTATTTCCCAATATTCAAACCAATTATAAGAATCACGATTGGCTGAGTGAACGAGCTATTCTTGCGGCCAAGAACAAAGACATCTACGGACTTAACAATATCATTCAGTCTAACATTCAAAGAGAGGCAGTCACATACAAGTCCGTCGACACTGTTGTGGAAGCAGATGAAGCGGTTAATTATCCAACAGAATTTTTGAATTCACTTGATCTGCCAGGGATGCCACCGCATGTACTGCAATTGAAAATCGGCATGCCAATTATCATGTTGCGAAATATCAACCAGCCAAAGCTTTGCAATAGCACGCGGCTTGCAGTAAAAAAATTAATGAGCAACGTCGTAGAAGCAACAATCTTGACAGGACCTTTCAAAGGTGAAGTTGTCCTCATTCCTCGCGTTCCTATGATTCCAACGGATATGCCATTTCAATTTAAGAGATTGCAATTCCCAATTCTATTGGCGTTTGCAATCACCATCAACAAAGCTCAGGGCCAATCTTTAGAATTGTGCGGTTTAGATCTAGACACGGATTGCTTCTCACATGGACAATTATATGTTGCGTGTTCTAGAGTCGGCAAACCAGACAATCTCTATATCTGCACAGAATATGGAACAACAAAAAATGTTGTATACTTGCAAGCATTGTGAAATTAAACATATTAGAAACGTGCACTTTCTCTTTTCTTTCTTTTCCATTTAACCAGACTGAGCCACAGCAACGCGTGGCCGGGTACAGCTAGTAGCTATATAATCTCAGCCAGGTTACTTAGTCTCTCTCTCTCTCTCTCTCTCTCAATTCAGTGAGATGATTATTATAGCAAACACTTATATAGTCTTTACTTTGTGCAAGACATTTTAAAATTATTATCCCCTCACAACTACCTTATACAGTGTGGATACTGTTATATTAGTCATTAACTATTAGCAAATAATACCAACAAGAACTTCCACCAAGAAGTCAATGTGTCCTTAACCACAATCTGGTGACCATAAGACTGTATTGAAATTGTTAACCATTTTCTATTGAAATTTAAATTCATATTGTGAATGGTAAATTATGCTTAAAGGTTTAAAAACTATTTACCTTTTCTATTTACTTTTATCTTTACTCTCTTGAAATTTTATTATTTTAATTAAAACTCAGGACCAGCCCCAGACAGATGGTCCAGTTGGTTGGGGCATCATCCCATACACCAAAAATGTTGTGGGTTCTATTCCTGGTGAGGGCACATACCTAGGTTGCAGGTTCTATCTGCAGTTGGGTCGTGGATTGGAGGCAACCAATCGATGTTTCTCTCACATCTATTAAAAAGTTAATCCTGTTGTCCTAGCCTAGCTTCCCTCGAAGGCAGGCTTCCTGGAACAACTTCATTCCTGGGAGCAAGAGTGAGGGAGGAGCTCTCCCCCTCTCCTCTCCCTCTCCTCCTCTCATCAGTAAATATATCCCTGGTGAGGATTTTTTAAAAACCATCTCAGGACCAAAAGTTGCTGATCACCTATGATTAAGAATATACTGCTCTTTCGGCAAATTATATTTTGTTATATTTTTTAGTCGAAGGTTAAACAGTATAAAGATATGGCAATAGATGGGCAGACAATTGAAATAACTGACACTTTCACTGGCTATTAGAATTCATCAATGGCCTGCATTATTCTCTATGCTTTTGATGCTGGGATCCTGTTTTTAAAATTAGCTGTGCAGATTCAGAAACACTAGGTAGCTTGCCTGTTATATAACAGATGATAATCAGTATAAGTGATTTTCACTGCTTTTTCTCTCAGTTAAGTAACTGTGAAGCAGAAGACAGTGAGAAAGCTTGGAAAATATTGGTCTTTTTCCCATCTTAGCCAATAAAATGTAGTGCTTTTATATATCTTCAAGTTTTATACCTCAAACTCAAAATATGCTTGGGGAAATTCACACAATAACTATATACTATATACAATCTCTTTGGAAGGAGTTTTAGTAGAGCCTTAGAAAGTGACAGGTATTCTCAAAGAGTACTTTGAGCTACAGCTGATTCAGGCAGAATAAAACACCTACAGTTGAAGGTAAAAAAAAACTTAGTGAAAACTATGAATCATTCAAGTTAATATTTGAACTATAATGCATATATTCTATATTAAAGCCTAATTACTGGGAAATTTGAAGCCCCCAAATACTCTAAATGTATATGTGTTCATTATATAATCTAGGCTCAACCAAACAACCTACAACTAACAAAATTGATAATGATAAAGCTAACCTACCATATTATGTCATTAAATGCAATAATAGCACCAATATAAAACTACTAGAGGCCCGGTGCGCGAAATTTGTGCACCAGTAGGGTCCCTAGGCCTGGCTGGCGATCGGGGCTGATTGGGGCCTTCCGGCTGTTGGCCAGGGACTTCCTTCCAGCTGCTGGCTGGGGCCTTCCTTCGTTCAGCACTGTCCCCTGGTGGTCAGCGCATGTCATAGCGAGTGATCGAACTCCTGGTCTCCCGGTCGAACTCCCGAGGGGACAATTTGCATATTAGGCTTTTATATATATATATATAGATGGTCAACTCAAGATACTAAAGAAGCACTAATATCTCCCTTCACAAAATAGTAGGAATTTCAACTATCCATGCATAGTGAGAGCTTTGCAATGAGCCAATGTGGTAGCCAGATCTCAAGGAATACAGAATTGATTGATCCTCAGTAAAGAGTAAATATTGTCTAATGCATGTAGCATATAAATGAATACATACCATAGCAACTCTAAATGACTTTAGTAAATCGTTTAGTAGGTTACTAATAAGGAGTCCTGAAAATAAAAATGAAAGTGAATAGCATGGTGCATTATTTGCCAGACCGGTTCCTAAAAATTTATACATATACTAGTATATGCACACAAACATACACACATACACATGTATTTGCATCTTACTCTCAGTTAAAGGCTCATCAAGAAACCATTGTTCCAACTGTGGACCATCCTTTGAGAATCATTCCTTTTACCCACCCACACACAATTTCACAATTTTCCCTGCTTATAGTGTGGCTGGAATAAGGATTCCCCATGTTTCCCTATCTAATAAGTTTTCCCTTTGACTCAGCAATCCCACCCCTACTGACAAGTGTATTTAAGGAATGACCAAAGATATATTTATAAGAAAATTTATTATGACATTGTTGCTAACGCTTAAACACTAGAAAGAAACTAAATTTTATGAATAGGTGATTAGTTAAATTATGTCTGTACAGTGAAATATTGTGTAGCCATCCAGAAAAAAAGATAAAGCTCCACATATACTCACATAGAAAAGTTTCCAAAATATGTTCAGTGGCAGAAAACTACGTGGCAAAGCATATAATATGATTCTATATGTGTTTATTAAATATCCATACAGACATTTATGTATAGTATTTATATTAAATATAAAATGCATATGTGTATAAGGTGAGATATGTATTACAGTTAAATAAGATATAAAGTGATTAGTATCATACTACTTAGTGTATAAATTAATTGATGAACTTTGCTGTTATTGTTACCTTTAAAGAGATAGGTGAAGAAAAAATTGGGGGCGTTGGGCTTTTACTAATTTTACATGTTATTTATTGTCTGGCCTTTTTTCCAATGAACATATATTACTTTTACAATAATATTAGACGATGTGCTCTTGGGGAAAGATCTGGAAAATGTATTCACACTAAAGTATTAATGACACAAAACTTTATATTTTTCTTATGACACAAGATATTGAAGAATTCCTCAAGTAGGCAAAAGGGTAATAACTCCACTAGTCTTTTGGACAGAAGGGTCTTCCCAAGGTCTATAAGAGGAGCTTTGGATATTTTTGGTTCTTTTTACTCACCTCAACATGTACATTCATAATTTTTATTGTATTTCTTATTTTATGTTCTTAGGGGGGTGTATTCATATGGAAAGGAGGATATATATGCATATCATTTAAGCATTTAGGTGATTATATTCTATCAAGAATGGTTGGAAAATTGAAGGAAGAAATGGAAAGAACTAGAAGTAATCATTGCTTAGTTATATAAACAAAGAAAAGCTTCTTTTTTCCCCCTTTCTCTCCAGTAATGCATGGATTTAATTGATAACTTTAAAATACTTTTTCTTATGGTAAATTTGATCGTGTATTGTTATTTAAATAAAGGAGCTGAAGTCTTGTTTTAAGTTATGATGCTTTAAAGATTTGAAGCCCTAATTGTGCATGAACAGTATCATATAGAATAAGCTCACTGTGATTGGAGAGGATAACATGCTTAATGTAGCATTCAACAGCACAGCTTATGAAATCAGAATGCTAGAGTTCAAATCCTGGCCCTGCCACTTCTTGGTTGCATCTTACTTGAACAAGTTACTTACCTTCCATATGTCTTGGTTTCTACTTCTGTAAAACAAGGATATAAGTAGTAGATGGTAGATAGTTCTCTATTTCATAAGGTTGCTATAAGAATTAAATGAGTTACTATTTATAAATCACTTTTACAAATAGTAAGTATTCAAAAAGTGTAGCTACTACAAGAAATATTATTGAATCACAATCTGTTGTACTTTTAAAATTTATTTTTACTGAAGTGTAAAAACTGATTTTTACACTAGTTGGTTTTGACTATTTGTTTCTTATTTGTATTACAGTTACAAATTATAATACTGTGGTAGAAACAAATTCAGATTCAGATGATGAAGACAAGCTCCATATTGTGGAAGAAGAAAGTATTACAGATGCAGCAGATTGTGAAGGTGGTATGCCAGAAGATGACCTGCCAACAGACCAGACAGTGTTACCAGGGAGGAGCGAAAGGGAAGGGAATGCGAAGAGCTGCTGGGAGGATGATGGCAAGTTTAATTTTGTTTTGTAATATTCTATTCTCTTTATTCTTTAAAAAATATATTAACTAAAAATATAAATTAAATGAAAAATTTGAAATGAACTTTAAGTTTGTTTATTAATCAATAGAAGTTATTCTTCTATTTACCAAAAAAGTAGATTATGTAGCAGAATAATAAAGTTATTATGACCAAATGTATAATGCATATAATTTTGAATTCTAGTAGATTTTTTAAGAGAATCAAGCTTTTCATATGCTGTCAATATAATTGAACCTATATTTAATTTCATATTGTGACCTCAAATGAAGAATCTACTTAAAAACCAAAAATATATATTTTGGTGCAGTGAAATTATAACAATTTAATATACAAAAATCTCAAACACAAATAAATAATTGGAGTATTTTTAGTGTTTGTAAGCCAGCCTGTCTCCTTTTTTCTCCCTTTTTCTCACTCTTCATATATATGTGTGTGTGTGTGTGAGAGAGAGAGAGAGAGAGAGAGAGAGAGAGATCCAAATTTGAGAGAGAAGTCCTAGAAGAGTTTCTGAGTGAAACAGCGGTCTTGAGATACAAAACATCAGTAGAGGTTAATTAGGTAAAAACAAGGAATAGAAGGTGCTTCAAGCAGAAGATACAACATGCATGAAACCATTAAGGTTTGAACAAATGATGTTTGCAGAAATTGAGATCAAGGAACTAAAGAAGGAAAGAATAGGAAGGGCACTGTGTGCTACATCAGGGAATTTGAACTTATTTCTGGAAGCTTTGAAAATAACATCATGGATATTTACTTTAGAAATAAGTTTAGTAGCGATATGGAGAAGAATTTTAGAGGGAGTGAGTCTAGAGGCAGGAGGCAGTGCCTTCAGTAAGGAGGCTATAAGAATTCAGGAAATTATAAGAGTTCTTGAACTAAAGAAATAGTAGCCATTGGGCTTGGAATAAAGGGGAGAGATTTGACAGAAATGTAGGAGGTAGAACATAAAAGATTTGGTTGATTTTATGTGGAAAGTAACTAAGAGGGAAGGACTGACATAACTCCCAGGTTTCTGGAAAATAAAACCCAGAGAAGTTAATATGCTTATTAATTATCACAACTGGTTAATGGCAGTGATATTAACCTGTTAAACATTTAATATTGAGCTCAAAACTTTTGGGAGCAAAGGTTTCTTATGTATTTCTTGTCTGTGGCCAAAATTGATCCATTAGTGTAGTTGAGCCAAAGTCTTATGGAAGCAATAGGAAATGATTTGTATGGAAATGGAGGCAATAAGGAGAATGAGATAGATGGAGATAAAAAGATGAAAAATCTTTGAAAGTTTCTTTTTCTGAAAATATATTGGGATAGATTATTTGAACTGTCTCACTGAAAATAACTAATGTCAATCTAATTGCCTGATGTTATATTAAAAAATAAATAAATCTTCTTGAAAGCTTTAAAGAGCTAACTAGACAGTAAGACAACAACAGATCAAAATCTCAGTGAACACAGGAACCCATAGAGGTTAGCGGAGCACAGCGTAGTAGATTCTTTGACCTTAAAGACATTTACCTAATCAAGGCAATATAAGATATGGTTTTCAGGTCTCTGAGAAGAAACAAAGCCTTGGACCATCAAAATGTTTAATTACAGATTCTCCCATAGTATGGGATTACACGTGGATTATATGATGAACTAAAAGCAAACCGTCTCTCATCCCTACCATTCTCATGAGTTAGCAGATAAAATTGCCTTGGTTAGGGATTGGGGGGAGTGGAGAATTGTCTCTGAGAAGTAGTAATCATGAAGTGTCTTGCATTGATTTGCACCTCAGATTCACATTACTGGATAGCCTGATAAATCTGTAGCCATGATTGACTTTAAATTGGAACTGTGGCTAATACCTATAGGTACCAAGAAGATAATACAAATCTTTTGGAAGAACATACCTTCCTCCTAACACTATAGAAGTCTCCCAAATAACTCAGCAAGAAGGCA
This sequence comes from Myotis brandtii, assembly GCF_000412655.1. Taxonomy (NCBI): domain Eukaryota; kingdom Metazoa; phylum Chordata; class Mammalia; order Chiroptera; family Vespertilionidae; genus Myotis; species Myotis brandtii. The sequence goes on along the minus strand of NW_005368707.1, from coordinate 783,163 downwards.
CCAACATGAGTGAGAATAATCAAAAATAAAAGGAGCAGAAACTGATCGTAAAGATGTTAATTACTAGAGTTATCTGAGACATTATAAAATGACTGTCATGTTTAAAGAAAGAATAGACAAATTTTAAAGGAATCAAATGAAACTTCTAAGAATGAAAAAATAAAATAATAGAAATTGAAGTTCAAAGGATGGATTTAACCACAAAGTAAACAGAATTGAAGAAAGAATTAATGAATTGAAATGTGGGGAAAATTGTACTAAAATCAACTCAGAGAGGCAGAAATAGGAAAATAAAAGAAGAATAGTAAACATGAAGGATAGAGTTAAAAGGTCCAATATATGTCTTTTTTTTAGTACAAAAACCAAACATTTATTAGGCATCTACTCATTACAGGTGCTAGGCACTTTCTTTTATGCCTGAGATACATCAGTGATAAAATAGTCCCTGTCCAATGGAGTGAATATAAATGTCTCCAGGAACAGCACTGAAGAATATTCCCCTTTATGTGCCTGTAGGTTTTTTTTTCACTGTTATCACAGTGCGTACCTCCAACACAGATTGCAATTGTTTGTTTACATGTCTGGGTTCCCTTCCTGAACTGCGGGCTTAGGGGTGGCAGGGGTGTCATAGCTTATTCGTCTGACACATGGCCGGCATTCAGTAAATGGCAGTAAAATGAACCAAGGAAACTGGACTGCCCAACAGGCTCTCGACGTCTAATATCTGAGGGAGATTGTGCTTATCTTGGTCTCAGAGGAAAATCGGTGTGTTTTTCCCCCAAATATCTTTAAAAAAAATTTTTAATGAATTTATTGGGGTGACATTGGTTAATAAAATTAGATGGGTTCCAAGTGTACAATTCTATAATACATCACCTGTATATTGTATTGTGTGTTCACTACCCCAAGTTAAGTCTCTTTTGTCACCATTTACCCACCCTTTACCTTCTGCGCCCCTTTTCCCTCTTGTAATCAATCACCATACTGTTGTCTGCTTTCCCCCTTAATACCTTCGCCTGCCTTTTTATTTTTATTTTTTTATATTAAATCTTTATTGTTCAGATTATTACAGTTGTTCCTCTTTTTTCCCCCATAGTTCCACTCCCCTCCACCCAGTTCCCACCCCACCCTCTGCCCTCACTCCCCACCCACTGTCCTCATCCATATGTGCACGATTTTTGTCCAGTCTCTTCCCGCATCTCCCATTCCTCTTTCCCCCACAAGAATAGTTGGTCCATTCCCTTTCTATGTCCCTGATTCTATTATAATCACCAGTTTATTCTGTTCATCAGATTATTTATTCACTTGATTTTTAGATTCACTTGTTGATAGATGTGTATTTGTTGTTCATAATTTGTATCTTTACCTTTTTCTTCTTCTTCCTCTTCTTAAAGGATACCTTTCAGCATTTCATATAATACTGGTTTGGTGGTGATGAACTCCTTTAGCTTTTTCTTATCTGTGAAGCTCTTTATCTGACCTTCAATTCTGAATGATAGCTTTGCTGGATAAAGTATTCTTGGTTGTAGGTTCTTGGTATTCATCACTTTGAATATTTCTTGCCATTCCCTTCTGGCCTGCCAAGTTTCTGTTGAGAAATCAGCTGACAGTCGTATGGGTATTCCCTTGTAGGTAACTGAGTTTCTTTCTCTTGCTGCTTTTAAGATTCTCTCTTTGTCTTTTGCTCTTGGCATTTTAATTATGATGTGTCTTGGTGTGGTCCTCTTTGGATTCCTTTTGTTTGGGGTTCTCTGTGCTTCCTGGACTTGTAAGTCTATTTCTTTCACCAGGTAGGGAAAGTTTTCTGTCAGTATTTCTTGAAATAGGTTTTCAATATCTTGCTCTCTCTCTTCTTCTGGCACCCCCATAATTCGGATTTTGGTACGCTTGAAGTTGTCCCAGAGGCTCCTAACACTATCTTCATATTTTTGGATTAGTTTTTCTTCTTGTTTTTTTCCGGTTGGGTGTGTTTTGATTCTTTGTATTTCAAATATTTGACTTGATTCTTGTGATCCTCTAGTCTGCTGTTGGAACTCTGTATAATATTCTTTATTTCAGTCAGTGTATGCTTAATTTCTAGTTGGTCCTTTTTCATAACCTCGAGGGTCTCACTAGATTTCTTGAGGGTCTCACTAAATTTATCGGCGGTTTCTAGAAAATTCTTGAAAATCCTTAAAGCCGTGGTTTTGAACTCTATATCCAGTAGTTTGCTTTCCTCCATTTCTGCCATTTGTGACCTGTTTCTTTTTCTCTGCATTTTGGCTGCTTCCCTGTGTTGATAGAGTGGCTTTCTGTGCTAGGTGTGCTATAGGGCCCAGTGGCTCAGCCTCCCCAATTACCTGAGGTGGACACTCTTGGTGCACCCCTTTGTGGGCTTTGTGCACAGTCTTGTTTTAGTTAAGCCTTGATTGTTGTAGGTATCACTGGGAGGAATTGATCTCCAGGCCAATTGGCTGTGCGAATCAGCTGTGTCTGCAGTGGGAGAACTTGTGTGCTGGAGACACCCTTCTGGGGCAAGACTTGCTTCAGGGGGGCTTTGGTGCTCACTGAGTCTGCCCCCTGAGTGTGTCCCTTATGGATCTGAGGAGTTGTAATCTGGATGGTCCCACTCTGACCACTGGGTACACTGGCTCTTGGATCTCTAAGGAGGTGCTAATTTGCCTCTGCCTGAGGCTACCCAGCAGGAGCTACAGAGAGATCTGCAGATTCTTCTTCTTTGTTTGGGGTTTGGAGGTGCCCAGATGAGGCCCAGCTGTGAAGCAATGCAAGCTGCTGTGGTGCCTTGGGTTTCTTTTGAAAGTTCTGGGTCTCTCTGACTCAGCTGCAGTTTGTTAGGTAATTTTCAGATTGCATAGGGCTAGGCCTTTCATGTGCAAAAGCCTCTGCGCACAGCTTGGGTGGGGCGGGGTCTCAGAGGATCAACAGGGTGGAGCAAGCAGCTATGGCTGCTCCTCAGTCCTACCTTAAGAGGCCCCGCGTCTCAGCGTCCCACGGTAATCACTGAAGCACCTCTGAGAGAAAGCTGCCCTCAAGTTCCGCCTGCTGCCAGACAGTCCACTTTCTCCCCATATGAGTCTGGGTCCCCAGAGACTCGCCCGGAACTGGAGTTCAGAGCAGTCGGGAGCTTGAGACTCCCTCCCAATTGAAAAAGACAACCATGTCCTCAGTTGCCAGCCCTTTCCATGTGCACCTCCATACCTCTGCACTTTACTTTCGCACCTCCTCTGGGTCTCAGTATGCTTTTCTCTTTCCTTCTAGTTGTAGAATTTCCACTCAGCTAGCCTTCCTGTGGATCTGGATGATGTCCATTTTGTCTTTTAGTTGTATTTTTGAAGTGGTTGTGCGGGGCAGCAATTTCCGGTGTTTACCTATGCCACCATCTTGGTTTCTCCTCCAATATATGTCTTAATTCTAGGAAAAGAGAGCAGAGGGAAACAGCAATATTTGAAGAGATAATGGCTGAGATTTTTTCAGAACCAGTGAAGGATACCAGACCACAATTGAGAAGCCCAGCAAATCTCAAGAAGGATAAATAAGTCCACCCCCAGTCACATTATGGTAAAATAGAACATTTAAGACAAAAAGAAAAACTTAAAAGCAAATTCAAAAAGTCAGATTGTGATTGAGAGAGTGGCAATTAGACTGACAGCAAAATTCTCAATAACAATGGAAACCAGACATAATAAAATGATGTCTCTCAATACAGAATTCTATACTTAGCAAAAATATTTTTAAAGAAAAAAGATGAAATAAGGTAATTATTTCACACAAGTGTTAGGCAATGAAACAGAAAATGTGTTAATAGTAGACCCTTACTAAAAGCAAATTCTAAAGGATATATTCTAGGCATGATGAAAGAAATCTTTGATAGGAGGTCTGAGATGTAGGAAGAGCAGAGAAAATGGCCAATATATAGTAAAGAGAAAAAAATCACATAGTATTTCTCATGAAAATGCTAAGCAAAAAATATATATAGCTAAAATTAATTTCAGATGATGTCAACTTTAAGGACAAAAGCATTATAATGATGAAAGATTAAATTTACTAATAAGATATTATTTTAAATGTATTTGTACTTAATAATAGGGCCTAAAATATATTAAGGAAAAATAGGCAATATACGAAGAGAAAAAGACAAATCTGTGGAAGAATTAACACACCATGATTAGACATTGATAGAATAATCACACAAAATCAATGAGGATATAGAAGATTGAAAATATGAGTAAAATATATAGTAATTGCAAAGTAAATGGTTTTTTCAACTGTGGAGCATTTATAAAACTTGAGCATAGGCAGGGGAATAAAGCAAATCTCAACAAATTGTAAAGGATAAAATTATACAGAACATGTTCCTTGAACATAATACAATTAAGCTAGAAAATAATAAAATAAAAACTAAGTTTGGAAATTTTAAGAAACACATTTTGAATGCATGTTCATGGGTCAATGCAGAAATCATAATGAAAATGAAGAAATTTTATAATGAATGATAAAAATATTGCATTTGTAGAATATGGTTAAAACAGATTATATGGTGCTTTTTAAATGAAATTTATTGGGGTGGCATTGGTTAATACGATTATATAGGTTTCAAGTGTACATTTCTATGATACATAATCTGTGTCTTGCATTGTGTGTCCACCACCCAAAGTCAAATAATTTTCCATCACTATATATTCAACCCCCTTTACCCTTTCCTACCCCTCACCCCTCTTCCCTCATAACCACCATACTGTTGTCTTTGTATATGATTTTTCAGTCTTATATCCCACATATTATTGAAATCATATGGCTTGCAGCTTTTCTTACTGACTTATTTCACTTAGCATAATTTTCTCAAGGTCCATCCATAGTATTGCAAATGGAAATATTTCATATTTTCTTATGACTGAGTAGTATTCCATTGTATATATGTACCACATCTTATTTATCCAATCCTCTTTGAAAGGACACGAGTTATTTCCATGTCTTTGCTACCATGAATAATGCTGCAATGAACATAGGGGTGCATATATCTGCAAAAAAACAGTTTTTTAGAGGAAATTCAAGTACACATTTTAGAAAGGATTCTGGCTAAAAGTTAATGAGCTAAGTATCTCAAGAATTTAGAAAACTGAGCTGTTTGAAAGTTTTAAAAAGTAAGTAATATAAAATTGAAAATAAACCTACAATATAAAATATCAAAATAGGCAAAACTTTATTCTTTAAAAGTTTAACAAGAACAGCCCTGGCCAGGTAGCCCAGTTGGTTAGAGCATCATCCTGACAGGCCAAGGTTGCAGGTTCAATCCCCAGTCAGGGCACATACAACATTCAACCAGTGAATGCATAAGTGGAACAGCAAATCTCTCTCTCTCTCTCTCTCTCTCTCTCTCTCTCTCATTAATCAATAAATTTAAAAAGGTTCACACAAAATGTGCACTGATGTTTGAAGAAGATCTATTCATAGTTGCCCAAAACTGGAAACAACTCATTGTCCTTCAACAGGTGAAAGGAAAATTAAAATATAGGGCATTCATGCAATGGAATACTATGCAGCAATAAAAAAGCAACAAACATGGATGAATCTCAAAGGCATTAAGCTGAGTGACAGAATTCAGTCTCAAAAGGTTACATACTGTATAATTACATGCATATGACATTTCATTTTTTATTTTTTAAAATCTTTATTGTTGATTGTATTACAGATGTCCCCCTTTTTCCCCCATTTCCCCCTCTCCACTGGTACTCATCCTGCCCCAGGCCTTTACCATCCTACTGTCTGTGTCCATAGGTAAGATCTTTGGTTAATCTCTTCCCACCCACCACCATTCCCTCTGAGATTCGTCAGTCTGTCCCATGCTTTCATGCCTCTGATTCTATTTTGTTCACCAGTTTATTTTGTTCATTAGATTTTGTGTTCATTTATTTTGATTTTTAGATTCAATTGTTGATAGATATGTATTTGTTTCATTTTATTGTTCATATTTTTTATCTCTTCTTCTATCTCTTCTTCTTCTTCCTCCTCCTCTTTCTCTTCCTCTTCCTTTTTCTTTTCCTCTTCCTCTTCTTAAAGGATACCTTTCAACATTTCATGTAATATTGGTTTGGTAGTGAACTCTTATAGCTTTTTCTTGTCTGTGAAGCTCTTTATCTGACCCTCAGTTCAAAATGAGAGCTTTGCTGGGTAGAGTAATCTTGGTTGTAGTCCTTACTATTCATCAGTTTGAATATTTCTTGCCACTCCCTTCTGGCCTGAAAAGTTTCTGTTGAGAAATCAACTGACAGTCATGTGGGTACTCCCTTGTAGCTAACTAACTGCTTGTCACTTGTTACTTTTAAGATTCTCTCTTTATCTTTATCTTGGCATTTTAATTATGATGTGTCTTGGTGTGGACCTCTTTCAGTTCCTCTTGTTTGGGACTCTGTGCTTCCTGGACTTGTAAGTCTATTTCTTTCACCAGGTAGGGGAAGATTTCTGTCACTATTTCTTCATATAGGTTTTCAATATCTTGCTCTTCCTCTTCTCCTTCTGCCACCCCCATAATGCAAATGTTGGTATGCTTGAAGTTGTCCCAGAGGCTCTTTACACTATCTTCATTTTTTTTATTTTTTTATTTTTTTCTATTCTGATTGAGTGTTTTTTGCTTCCTCATATTCCAAATTGTTGATTTGATTCTCAAAATCCTCTACTCTACTGTTTAATCCCTGTAAATTATTCTTTATTTCAGTTAGTGTATGCTTAATTTCCGACTGGTCCTCTTTTATGTCTTTGACATGCTCACTAAGCTCCTTAAAAGTCTCATGAAGATCCTTGAATAACCTTATAACCATGGTTTTGAACTCTGTATCCAGTAGTTTGCTTGCTTCCATTTCTTTCGTATGTGACGTTTCTTTGTCTCCACATTTTGGCTGCTTCCTTGTATTTGTTTCTATGTATTAAGTAAAGGTACTATCTCCTGGAATTGGTAGAGTGGCCTTGTGTAGCAGGTATCCTGTAGGGCCCAGTGGCTCAGCCTCCTGAGCTGGGCACTCCAGGTCTGCCCCTGTGTGGGCAGTGTGCACTGTCATGTTGCAGTTGATCCTTGATTGCTGTTGGTGTCACTGGGAGGAGTTGACCTCCAGGCCAATTGGCTGTGAAGACCAGCTGCTACTACAGTATAAGAGCTTCTGTGCAGGAAACACCCCTATGGAGCAGAACTTTCTTCCATGTATATGACATTTTAAAAAGACAAACTATGTGCTAGATAACAAACTGGTTGCCAGGGGCTAGAGTGTGACTAAGAGATAGGCCTGGGGAGTTTGGGAGAATGATATAATTGTTCTGAGTCCTGATTTTGGTGGTAGTTACATGAATCTATACCTGTATTAAAATTCATAGATTGTACACCAAAAGGAAAAAAAACAGTAACATTGTCTATATGAAAATTTATATATCTATATATGTGTGTGTATATTATTTTTTTCTTCTACAAAGAGAAACTCTAATCCAGATGACACCACTGCAAAGTTGAAGGAGCTAATAATTCCAATTTTAAACAGCTCTTCCAAAGATAAATATAAGAAGGAATATTCCTCAACTTTTAAAGAGGCTGCCATAATCTTAATACCAAATCAGATAAGCATAAAAAAAGGAAAATTACAGACTTATTCAGAACACAGACACAAAAATTACAAAAAAAGTATTAGCTATATATTATACAGGGGTGAGCAAAAGTACTTTTACAATTATAATACAAATAATATAATAATAAATAATAATACAAAAACAAGCTTTATTTTGTGTACTCATGACTGTAAACCTATTTTGCCCACCCCTGCCTCTGTGTGTGTGTGTGTGTGTGTGTGTGTGTATGTATATATATATATATGGAATACAAGGTCAAAATAACATTTAAACCAATTTTTAAAATACAGTTTAACAAACTTAAGGAGAATAATCAAATATTCATCTCAGCAGACACAAAAAAACTTAGTAAAATTCAATATCTAGGATTGGATAACATAAAAGGTAGCAAACTAGAAACAGCGGGTACTTCCTTGATCTAATGAAGTGTGCCTATGTAAAATATAGCACAGACATTATATGCATACTTAATGATAAAAATGCTGACAACTTTTTTGCGATCATAAACAAAAGGAAAAGATAAAAGAATGAATCTTGGAACATCAGGAAGGAAGAAAGAACTCTCCATTTAAAGATACATTTCTTTCATAAATAAACAACATTTCTAAAGCTATGTAAAGGGCTAATTCTAGAGTTTTCTACACCTAATCCTATATAATAAAAGCGTAGTATGCAAACTGTCCTCTCCACCGGGAGGTCATCGGGAGTTCAACCAGGGGGCGTGGCTGGCAGGGGGAAGGGAGCGAGTCCCCAACCGGCAGCCAGCAGCCACTAGCGACCCTACCAATGCACAAATTTCATGCATTGGGCCTCTAGTTTAAAAATAAAAATTACATGTGTCGTTATGTGTTCAAAACAATTTTGCCTGACCAAGTAGAACAAACCAATAAACACAAAACTGTTTCTTTGATAAATGATTTTTACTCAAGTAAAAAATCAGTCTCAACCACTGAAAACCACAAATCAAGATAATTCTGGCATTCCACCAGGTGAAAAATATCCTTTTTCATTGCTGGAGTTTAAAATATCTTTATGGAAATATGCATAGTTCAGTAGCACTGCCCAGTAATCCAAAGCAACCAAGTAGAATATTGAACCAGTGTCCTCAGTAAATTAATTTAAACTCATGAATATCAAGGTTAGTAATTCTTTTATATTTTATTGCTGTAAGTATTACATATGTCCCTTTTCCCCATTGTCCTCACCCAGCCTGCCACACTCCCCAGCCCCGAACTTCACCGCCCCCACATTGTCTGTGTCCATTGGTTATGCTTATATGCATACAAGTTCTTTGGTTGATCTCTTAATCCACCCCATCCAACCTCCCCTGTCTTCCCTCTAAGGTTTGAAGGTCTGTTTGATTATTCTGTGTCTTTGAATGTATTTTTGTTCATTATGTTGTTCATTATATTCCAGAAATGAGTGAGATCATATGATACTTATCTTTCTCTGGCTGGCTTATTTCGCTTAGCATAATACTCTCCAGGTCCATCCATCCTGTTGCAAGTGGTAAGAGTTCTTTCTTTTTTACAGCTGTGTAGTATTCCATTGTGTAAATGTACCATAGTTTTTTAATCTACTCATCTGCTGATGGGCACTTCAGCTGTATCCAAATCTTGGCTATTGTAAATTGTACTGCTATGAACATAGAGATGCATATGTTCTTTCTGATTGATGTTTCTGATTTTTTGAGATATATTCCTAGGAGTGGGATTACTGGGTCAAATGGAAGTTCCATTTTTAATTTTTTGAGGAAACTCCATACTGTTTTCCACAGAGGCTGCACCATTCTGCATTCCCACCAGCAGTGTATGAGGGTTCCCTTTTCTCCACATTCTCACAAACACTTGTTGTTTGTTGATTTGTTGATAATAGCTATTCTGACATGTGTGAGATGGTACCTCATTGTCATTTTGATTTGCATCTCTCGGATGATTAGTGACTTTGAGCATGTTTTCATATGTATCCTGGCCTATTGTATGTCCACTTTCGGAAAAGTATCTATTTAGGTCCTTTGCCTATTTTTAGATTGGATTGTTTATCTTCCTTTTGTTAAGTTGTATGAGTTCCCTATAAATTTTGGCAATTAAATCCTTGTCAGATATAAAATTGGCAAATATGTTCTCCCATGCAGTGGGCTTCCTTATTGTTTTGTTGATGGTATCTTTTGCTGTGCAGAAGCTTTTTATTTTGATGTAGTTCCATTTGTTTGTTTTCTCCTTCATTTCCAGTGTCTTAGGAGATGTGTTAGTAAACATATTGGTACAAGCTATATCTGATATTTTGTTGCCTATATATTCTTTTTAGATTTTTATGATTTCCCATTTTACGTTTAAGTCTTTTATCCATCTTGAGTTGATTTTTGTGTATGGTGTAAGTTGGTGGTCAAGTTTCATTTTTTTGCATGTATCTGTCCAATTTTCCCAGCACCATTTATTGAAGAGATTGTCTTGACTGCATTGTATGCTCTTGCCTCCTTAGTCAAATATTAATTGAGCATAATGGCTTGGTTCGACTTAAGGGTTCTCTGTTCTGTTGCATTGGTCTTTGTGTCTGTTCTTGTACCAGTACCATGCTGTTTTGAGAACAGTGGATTTGTAATATAACTTTATGTCTGGTATTGTGATCCCTCCAACTTTGTTCTTTTTTTCTCAGGATTGCTGCAGCTATTCAGGGTCTTTTTTGATTCCATATAAATTTTTGGAGAGTTTATTCTAGGTCTGTGAAATATGCCTTTAGTATTTTAATGGGGATTGCTTGAATCTATAGATTGCCTTGGGTAGTATGGACATTTTAATGATGTTGGTTCTACCAGTCCATGAACACTTTATATTCTTCCACTTGTTTCGGTCTTCCTCTAGCTCTTTTTCAATGTCCTATAGTTTTCCGAGTACAGGTCTTTTACTTCCTTAGTTAAGTTTATTTCTAAGTATCTTAATTTTTTTTGTTGCAATGGTAAATGGGTGTTTTTTTTTAGTTTCTCTTTCTGTGAGTTCATTATTAGTGTATAAAAATGCCATAGATTTCTGGCTGTTAATTTTGTATCCTGCTACCTTGCCAAATTCATTTATTAAATCCAGTAGTTTTTTGATGCAGTCTCTCGGGTTTTCTATGTACAATATCATGTCATCAGTGAATAATGACAGTTTTACTTCTTTTCCAATTCGGATTCCTTTAATTTCTTCTTCTTGTCTGATCGCTATGGCTAGAGGTTAGTAATTCTTTTAATTATATTTTGATTTTTAGAGAGAGAAAGAGACATTGATTTGTTGTTCCACTTATGCACTTATTGGTTGATTCTTGTATGTTCCCTGACCAGGGATTAAAACTGCAACCTTGGTGTATCAGGACAGTGTTCTAACCAATTGAGTTACCTGGCCAGGGCTAAGGTTAGTAATTCTTAATAGTTCACTTTGTTGGTTACCATAAGTAGCCCTTAATTATGCATTCAAATGATTATGGCTTCAGATCTAAACAGAAAACTTCTGTCCTTGAATTGCTTTATGGCTCCTCAAGATGATTCTTGTGGCTGAATTTGAAAAAGTATCTGTTAAAATTGGACATGATTGACCAAGCCAAGCTGATCTGAAGTAGAATCAGAAAACCTGAATTACCACAGAGGAGTTTACTCAAAGGAGCAGTCAACCTACTGGGTGGAGCTTCACTCTGTTCATAGTTACTTTCAGGTTCTGTTCTTGCATTAAAATGGTCTCCACTGCTGTTCTTGTGTTGTTCTTTGCTTTTTTGTGTGTCATATTAAACTACTACCCAATTTAAAGAAAAAGAAAAAACCTGTAGGGTGTCTTGATCATGTCACTATTATAACTGATAACTGTAAGAATATCTAAATATGTAAAATTTCCTGCTACTGAATATAAGAGATTAGCAATGTTTGGTTAGAAAGTAGAGTAGATGCAGCTTAGGTTTTTCAGAAGGAAGTTTAGAAGGCCAATTGTTTAATAAAAAGTTTCTTGTCTAGTTACTTGAGGATGAGCAGGGAGTAGTGAAGCAAAGGTTCTTTGCCATCACTTACCTAAAGGAAGTAACACCATCTGAGATAATTATTTTAAAGACTTTTAAGGGGAAACAATAAAGAAGAAAGGGGTCGTGGCATTTAGTTGTGCTAGAGACCAGCACATGAACCTGATATTCATGCCCCTGTAGCACAGTGTGGATCAAGAGTCTGAATTATATTGGAAAATGTAATATGCTGTTGAAATGTTAATTATAAGTGTCATTAAAAAGTTATTCTTATATGTGAATGAAATCTCAAGTTCTTAGAAAATGGATTATATAGAAGAAGCAATGTTATTACTGTAGATGTGTACATGTTCACATCCAAAACTAAGCAAAATTTTTCAGTGAATTAAATCCTGTTGTCTCAAAATGCTTTCAACTTTAAATTTTCTTTGTAGGGAAGATAGTATAAATTGTCAGTGTTCCAACATATATATCCTCATCTTACAAGAGCATCTTGTGGTTTAGCCAAAAAACACTCATGCCTTTTTCAGTTAAACATTTTTAAATATATACACTCTTACTTTTGAGATGCTTGCTTTATAGGTCCCTCATATATTAGTTTTTAAAATTAGATAAAAATAATCCAATAAAATAAATATTGTTTAATATATTAGCTATGTCTTATTGTTTTTAATTGATGAATTTTAAAAAATGATCCCAAGTAATAGTGACTTAAGTATTTTTTTACTTAAAATTTCTTTAACTCTATAGAAATTTGCATGTTTACAAAAATGCAATGAAAACGTCTTTGTGATAAAAATTTAAAATTCTGATCTTGTAGTTCAAGTACCTCTCAGTATCTCAGTATTAAGAGGTAGCACTAATGAAGGAGTTTGGGCTTTCCACACACAGCTGAACCTTAGTTGTACACTCTCCCCTCTTTAAAATATTAATAAAATCTACTACTTAGAGTACAGTGTGTACAGTTCTTTTTGTCATTATCCTTACAGTGTATATTCAAAATTCTTTCTTTCAAAGTTACTAAGTTTATTTTCATCTTCCCTACTTCAATATGTTATATAATTTATTTATAATGCAGTTACATGTATTTGTTATAGTTTGTATTTTTTATTCTCCCTCTCTGCTGAGTAATTTAAGTTACGTGTGTGTGTGTGTGTTGTGTGTGTGTGTGTGTGTGTGTGTGTATGTGTATGGAAGACCATTGCCTAATTAAGCTATACAAAAAAGTTCTGCTCAGAGAAGTGTCACATCCCCCCATGATTACAACCCTATCCTCATTTACTCTATAATACTTTTTTCTCACAGAGATATCCGTTATTCTGAAACTACTTTATTTATACACAGGAATTGAACAAATAAGTAAATATATTGAAGATAATGAGTCACAGATTTATCATTATCAGAGAACAAAGAAACAAATAAAGGAAAGGTAGAAGGCTGGAATAAGCACTGGTATTCAGTTGGATTCAGAAGTATCAGTATGAACTCATGGTTCTTAGTGTATATATAGACAAATAGATAATAAAAATATAGATAAGATATCCTATATAATAATAGAGAAACATGGTAATTAGCCGTACCTCCGCTACCCTTCCCATTGGTTAATCAGGGCGATATGCAAATTAACTGCCAACCAAGATGGCGGCCGGCAGCCTGGCAGCTTGAAGTGAATATGAGGCTGGCTTGCTTCAGTGATGGAGGACTCCAACGTTCCCTGCCTGCCGCTGCCGGCCTCTGAGCTTGCAGTTTGAAACATTGTTACAAATATAGAAGCTAAACAAAACCCCAGAAACCTCTGTGCGTGACAGGGGGGAGTTCCCTAACCCCCTGATGGGCCCTGCTCTGTGTGTGACAGGGGGCGGTGCCCCAACTCCCCTATCGGCCCTACTCTGTAAGTGACAGGGGGAGCTCCTCAACCCCCTGATTGGCCCTGCTCTGTGCGTGACAGGGGGGAGTTCCCTAACCCCCTGATGGGCCCTGCTCTGTGTGTGACAGGGGGCGGTGCCCCAACTCCCCTATCGGCCCTACTCTGTAAGTGACAGGGGGAGCTCCTCAACCCCCTGATTGGCCCTGCTCTGTGCGTGACAGGGGGGAGTTCCCTAACCCCCTGATGGGCCCTGCTCTGTGTGTGACAGGGGGCGGTGCCCCAACTCCCCTATCGGCCCTACTCTGTAAGTGACAGGGGGAGCTCCTCAACCCCCTGATTGGCCCTGCTCTGTGCGTGACAGGGGGGAGTTCCCTAACCCCCTGATGGGCCCTGCTCTGTGTGTGACAGGGGGCGGTGCCCCAACTCCCCTATCGGCCCTACTCTGTAAGTGACAGGGGGAGCTCCTCAACCCCCTGATTGGCCCTGCTCTGTGCGTGACAGGGGGGAGTTCCCTAACCCCCTGATGGGCCCTGCTCTGTGTGTGACAGGGGGCGGTGCCCCAACTCCCCTATCGGCCCTACTCTGTAAGTGACAGGGGGAGCTCCTCAACCCCCTGATTGGCCCTGCTCTGTGCGTGACAGGGGGGAGTTCCCTAACCCCCTGATGGGCCCTGCTCTGTGTGTGACAGGGGGCGGTGCCCCAACTCCCCTATCGGCCCTACTCTGTAAGTGACAGGGGGAGCTCCTCAACCCCCTGATTGGCCCTGCTCTGTGCGTGACAGGGGGGAGTTCCCTAACCCCCTGATGGGCCCTGCTCTGTGTGTGACAGGGGGCGGTGCCCCAACTCCCCTATCGGCCCTACTCTGTAAGTGACAGGGGGAGCTCCTCAACCCCCTGATTGGCCCTGCTCTGTGCGTGACAGGGGGGAGTTCCCTAACCCCCTGATGGGCCCTGCTCTGTGTGTGACAGGGGGGAGCTCCTCAACCCCCTGATCGGCCCTGCTCTGTGTGACATGGTAAGTGTTCCTTCTTTTTTCAAGTATTCCATTGTGTAGATGTACCAACCATTTGTTGTTGTTTTTTAGTTTCCTTTGCTGAAGGTGATGTATCAGAAAAATATTACTACTATCAGAAAAATATTGCATGAGAAATGTCCAGGATATTACTGCCTATTTTTTATTCTAGGATTTCTTATGATTTTGAGTCTAACATTTAAGTCTTCAATCCATTTTGAGGATTCTTGTATATGGTGTAAGAAGGTGGTCTACTTTCATTTTTTGCATGTATCTGTCCAATTTTTCCAACACCATTTATTCTATAGATTGTCTTTACCCCATTGTATGTTTTTCTCCTTCTTTGTCAAATGTTAATTGACTATAAAGGTGTGGGGTTCTCTATATACAGTGTTGTGTCATCTGCAAATAATGATAGTTTTACTTGTTCCTTACCGATTTTGAATGCATTTTATATCTTCTTCTTATCAGATTGCTGTTGCTAGGGCTTCCAGTACTATCCTAATATATAAAAACCCAGGGTCCGTAATGACCAAAGGCTCAACGGACCAGAAGTCAGTTCTGCAGTCGGTGCTGGGATGCCTTGGCGACCCAGCACTGATTGCCACAGCTGCAGGTGCAGGGACCCAGCACTGACTGCCAAGGGGACTGTGGATCAGGCCCGGAGAGAAGCCTGGAAAGAGAAGCAGGGTCTGAACCGTAGCCTCCATGGCAGCTGTTGATCAGCACTTGCCTCTCTCTTTCTCTCCGGCCTGGCCAGCAGCATGGCTCTCTTTTTCTCCAGGCCTCCGCTGAGGCTACTGATAAGTCTCACCTCTCTGATCAGGCCCAGAGATGCTGACTGGCATAGAAACTGACCAATCAGAACCAAATCTGGGTGAACTGTGAGGAGCCAATGGCTGCCTAGGAGGCAGATCTTTTGACACTGACTGGCATAGAAACTGACCAATCAGAACCAAATCTGGTTGAAGTGTCAGGAGCCAATGGCTGCCCAGGAGACAAAGCTTTTGACGCTGACTGGCATAGAAACCGACCAATCAGAACCTAATCTGTGTGAACTGTGAAGGCAGAACCTAAGGTGGGGCTGAGGAGGGGTTTTAAGGGCAACAGCTGTTTGGTGTAAGGTATAATAAAGTGGTTCAATTTTTTAATGACTGGTTTGGCAGTATAGTGCATATGGCTGACTATCAGTCCAGATATAGGGATTATGTATTTTTGTCTGCCAAGAGCATCTCCTTCTGCTGAAAAAGGCTCCCCCCATTTAAGCAATTCTATCCTATATAATCTATCTATACTAATAAAAGGGTAATATGCTAATTAGACCGGGTCAACTGGCCATCTTCCAGATGTCCGACTTCCTTCCTGACAAAGCCATGGTGGTAGGGGCCGAGGCAGAGGCAATTAGGGGTGATTAGGCCAGCAGGGGAGGGCAGTTGGGGTGAGATTAGGCCGTCAGGGGAGGGCAGTTGGGGGTGAGATCAGGCCTGCAGGGGAGGGCAGTTGGGGGTGAGATCAGGCC
>NW_005368707.1:759791-767044 GCF_000412655.1 Myotis brandtii | reverse complement strand
GCTGGGCTGAGGGACACCCCCCCCATGCACGAATTTCGTGCACTGGGCCACTAGTCTATAATAATGAAAGCATAATATGCTAATTAGACTGGACAGCCAAACGACCTTCCAGACAACCATCCTGACAAAGCCGGGGCTGTGAGAATCAAGGCAAGCTGCCACTGCTGTGAGGGCTGAGCCCCTTCCATGGATTTCATGCATTGGGCCTCTAGTGTTGAATAAGAGTGGTGAAAGCAGCCATCCCTGTCTTGTTCCTGATCTTAAGGGAAACACTTTCAGTTTTTTCACATTAAGTATATGAGCTGTGGGTTTGTCATATATGGCCTTTATTAAGTTGAAGTATGTTCCCTCTATTCCCATTTTGCTGAGAATCTACACTAATAAAAGACAAAGATGCTAATTGACCATACCTTCGCCACGCTCAAGCCACACCCACCAGCCAATCAGAGCGATTATATGCAAATTAACCCAACCAAGATGGTAGCCCACAGCCACGGAGCTGGAGCAAGCCAGAGGCTTGATTGCCCCCGCAATGGAAGAAGCCAAGCTTCCCGCCTGCTCTGGCCAGCTGTGGCCCCGCAAAAGGCAACAAAGTTTCAATTATAGAAACTAAATCAATCCCAGATACCTGCTTCCAGCCAGCCTCCACTGGGAGCTTGGGTGGCTGGGGGCTGGCCAGCCTGCAAACAACCATCAGCCCCTCACCCAGGCTGGCCAGGCACCCCAGCGGGGACCCCCACCCTGAAGGGGGTGTGGCCAGCCTGCAAACAGCTATCAGCCCCTCAACCAGGCTGGCCAGGCCCCCAGGGGTGACCCCCCCACTTAAGGGGCTGTAGCCAGCCTGAAAACAGCCATCAGCCGCTCACCCATGCTGGCCAGGCACCCCAGCGGGACCCCCACCCTGATCCGGGACACCCTTCAGGGCAAACCAGCTGGCCCCCACCCATGTACCAGGCCTCTATCCTATATAATAAAAGGGTAATATGCAAATTGACCCTAACAGCAGAGCAACTGGGAATCACTGGTCACTATGACACACACTGACCACCAGGGGGCAGACACTCAATGCAGGAGCTCTGTGTCTATTGGTTATGCTTATATGCATGCATACAAGTCCTTTGGTTGATCTCTCTGATTCAGTTTTGTAAGATTGTATGTCTAGGAATTTATTTCATTTAGATTGACCAATTTGTTTTGCATATAGTTGTTTGTAATATTTTTTTTATAATCCTTTTATTTTTTGGTGTCAGCTGTTACTTCTCTTTTATTTCTGATTTCATTTATTTGAGTCCTCTTTCTTGATGAGTCTGGTTGAAGGTTTGTCTATCTTGTTTATCTTTTCAAGAACTAGCTTTTGGTTTCATTGATATTTTGTATTTTTAGACTTTATTTATTTTTGCTCTGATCTTTAGTATTTTCTTGCTTCTACTCATTTTGGGCTTTGTTTGGGCTCTGTCCACATCCTTTAAGTGTAAAGTTAGATTGTTTATTTGATAATTTTCTTGTTTCTTGAGGTAAACATGTAATGCTGTGAACTTCCCTCTTAGGATTGCTTTCACTGTGTCCCATAGATTCTGGATTGTTGTGTTCTCGTTTTCATTTGTTTCGATGTATTTTTTTTTTATTTCTTCCTTGTTCTCATTGTTAACCCATTCATTATTTAGTAACATGTTATTTAACCTCCATGTCTTCGTGTGTTTCTCCATTTTCTTGTAATTGATTGCATATTTCATAGCAGTATATGGTCAGAAAAGGTGCTTGATATGATTCAATCTTCTCAAATTTATTGACACTTGTTTTGTGTCTTAACATGTGATCTGTCCTAGAAATGTTCCATGTGCACTTGAAAAGAATGTATATTCTGCTGCTTTGGAGTGAAATGTTCTGAATATGTCAATTAAATCCATCTTATCTAGTGTGTCATTTAAGGTCACCATTTCCTTGTTGATTTTCTGTCTGGAAGATCTGTGCATTGATGTCAATGAGGTGTTACAGTCCCCTACTATGAATGAATTACTGTCAGTCTATCCCTTCATGTCCATCAATATTTGTTTTATATTTTTTAGGTGTTGCTATATTGAGTGCATACATGTTTACAAGGGTTATATTCTCTTGTGGAATGGCTTCCTTTGTCATTATGTAGTGTTCTTTTTTGTCTTTTACTATAGCCTTTGTTTTAAGTCTATTTTTTCAGATGTAAGTATTGCTACCCAGCTTTTTTCCCCTTTCCATTTGCATGGAATATCTTTTTTCCTTACTGTTAATTTTAGGGTGTGTATATCCTTCATTCTAAGTTGGATCTTTTGTAGACTATATATATATATAGATCTTGTTTTCTTTTACATTCAGCTACCCTATGTCTTTTGATTGGAGCATTTATGTTGCTGCTGCTGCTGCTGTTGTTGTTGTTGTTGTTGTTGTTGTTGTTGTTGTTGTTTTTCTTCTTTTTGATTCCTGGTCATGGTACATGCTTGGGTTGTGGGCTTGATCCCTGGTAGGGGGCATGCAGGAGGCAACCAATTGATGTTTCTCTCTCACATCAGGGTCTCTCTCTCTCTCTCTCTCTCTCTCTCTTTCTCCCCCTCCTCCTCCTCCTCTTCCTCCTTCTCACTTTAACATTTTTTGTAATACTGGCTTGGTGGTAACAAACCCCTCTATCTTTTTCTTATCTGGGAAGATCTTTATTTTTCCTTCAATTTTAAATGATAAGCCTTGCTGGTAAAAGAGTTTTGGTTGTAGGTTCTTGCTTTTCATTACTTTGAATATTTTATGCCAGTCCTTTCTGGCCTGAAATGTTTCTGTTGAGAAATCACCTGGCAGTCTTATGGGAGTTCTCTTGTAGATAGCTATCTTTATGGCTTTTAAGATTATCTCTTTGCCTTTAACCTTTGCCATTTTAATTCTGATGTGTCTTGGTGTGGGCCTCTTTGGGTTCATCTTTTTGGGGACTCTGTGCTTCCTATAATTGTGTCTTTTTCCTTCACAGGTTAAGAAAGTTTTTGGTCATTATTTCTTCAAATAGGTTCTCCATTCTGCTCTCTCTCTTCTTCTGTTACTCCTATGATGTGGATGTTGTTATGCTTCATGTTGTTCCAAAGATCCCTTAAAGTATACTCATTTTTAAAAATTATTTTCTCTCTTTGCTGCTCTGATTGTTGTTGTTTTTTAACCTTTTCTTTCAAATTGCTGTTTCTATCCTCTGCTTCATCCAAACTACTTTTAATTCCTTCTAGTATATTCTTGATGTCAAATATTTTATTTCTAACTGGTCCTTTTTAATGTTTTCCATGTCCTTTTTCATGCTGTTGTAGTTCTCACTAAGTTCCTTGAGCATCCTTATAACCATTACTTTGAACTCTATATCTGATAAAATGGGGCCTCTCTATTTCATTTAACTTTTTCTGGAGAGTTCTCCTGTTCCTTTATTTGGTGCTTGTTTCTTTGTCTCCCCATTCTGGCTATCTTTTTGTGTTTGTTTTTATGTATTATATAAATCTGTTGTGACTCCAGTCTTCGTGAGGTGGCCTTAAGCAGTAGAAGTCCTATAGGACCTAGTGGTGCAGACTTCTTGATCACTTGAGCTGGGTGCTCTAGGAATGTCCCTATGTGGGTTATATGGGCCTTCTTGTTGTGAGTCTTGATTGCTATTGGCCCATTCATGCATGGGATCAACCCTCAGGCGTACTGACTGTGAGGTTCAACCCTGACCATGGTGTGCGAACTGCTATGCAGGTGCTGACGACATGAAATGTAATTCACCTCAGCAGGGTTTGCTGCCTGCCAAGATCCTCCTGTGGATATGCTATTTGTGAAGCTTATTGGATCCTGTTCTGATGTTATCTGAAGCTGGCCATGGTATTTGTTGATTGTAGGCCTCTTGGGAAGGATTCTGGTGCAGGCCAATGTCAGTCACTGTCTGTGTCTGACTCTCGCAACCTGTTTGGATTTATAAGCAATCCAGAGTTTGTCATTGCTTCTGCTGGGCTTGAGTGCACATGGCAATGCCCAAGCTGCACACCAATGCCAGCACAGGGTCTGGGCACTCCAAAATCCACCTCCACCTGCCTCCTCCTGCCAGCTTCCTGTTAGGCTCAGTCACTGAAAGAACCTCTGGCAGAGTTAGGAGGATGGGGCTAATGGATTTCCTGTGAGGCGGGTGGTGCCAGTCAGACTTCAGAGAAGATAGTGCGCGTGGTCCCCACCCCAAAGTCACAAGACTCAGTCTGTCCCAGATTTTGTTCCAACCTCTGCAGAGTGGAGCCACTAGTAGTTGGACAGGTGGGGCTTCTAGAGCCCAGAGGTTGGGACTGCCAGAAGCTGGGAGGGTAGTTCTATCAGATCTTCCTTGAGAGGGAGGCACCAGTGAGATTCACTGGAAAGTGAAGGAATGGCCCCCCACCTGAAAGCTGACAACTCAGTCACTCAATACCCCCTGAGTCTGCCCAGATCTCTACTACGTTGGCCAGGTCAGCTAACTCTTCAGAGCCTAAGCTCTGCAGGGTGGGGTGAGAGGGAGTGCAAAGAGTGGGGTAATTGCTTTTCCCCAGGCTGATGCCACATGTGGGGGGAAGAAAGATGGTGTCTGCTTGTATCAGAGAATGACTCAGCATAGGTATCCTGGCAGCTATTCCCCCAGATCTCTCCCCAGAGCCACAAACCCTAGACCAAACATGTCAAACTCAAAGGCTAACACGGGCCAAATAACAAGGTTTAAGTTTGTGTGGGCCGCAAAAAAACAAAAGCTTCAACTTTCATAGGAACATAGGTTTATTTCGATAGAGACATATTGAATACAAAGAGCTGAAATAAATTAGTAATCAACATAAAATAATAGAACATTTTAATAAAAATATTTTTGAACATTAACTTATCAGATACTAAATAACTGCACAAATTAATAAGCGTAACTTAAAATAAACCTATTTTTCTTGTTCTCCAAAAGTGAAATATTTCCTGTTGCTCACATCAAACAAGTCAGTCCAAGACTAATGATAGGGCAGTCGGCTGCTAAAATATTCACTGCTAGTATTAGTGGAGAGAAATGG
The DNA here is from genome assembly GCF_000412655.1 of Myotis brandtii. Classification (NCBI taxonomy): domain Eukaryota; kingdom Metazoa; phylum Chordata; class Mammalia; order Chiroptera; family Vespertilionidae; genus Myotis; species Myotis brandtii. The sequence goes on along the minus strand of NW_005368707.1, from coordinate 761,999 downwards.
TGCGCCTGTGCATAAGGCGTGTAAGGGAAATGAATGCAACACGATTATAGTAATCAGTCATTAGTGAACGTAGTTCATTATACCTTAATCAATAAAGAAAAAATAAATAAAATGGAAAATGCAAATTTAAAAAAATAATTACGTATAACAGGATATTGTAAAAATTAAGTTATGAAATTTTTATTAAAACTTTTCTTTCATACCGTTATATTGGCTGGGCCTCAGAAATATTTGTTGTGGGCCACATGCGGCCTGTGGGCCGTGAGTTTGACATGCTTGCCCTAGACTCTCCTCAGATGACTCTAGTTTGTTCTGCCTGGCCTTTCCCGGACCCCAGGGCTAGTGGCTACAAATGAAATTTTGTGCATTGGTTCTTTAAGAGGATGCCTCTGTCTCTAGTGCACTCCATTTATCCCTAGTGGACAGAAACCTTGCTGGTTTTCACAGCCAGATGTTATGTGGGTGCCTCTTCCTAGCTCTGGTACTCTGGGCTGGGAAGCTGGCTTGGGGTTTCGGCTCCATACTTCTTAGGGGAACCCACTCCCCTCTCCCCACAGCTGAGATATCCCTCCAGAACATCAACCAGCACCTATGGGAGCAAAACCAGCCCTTTTCATGTCTTCACCCTTCCTACCACCTCGATGTGGTTTCTTCTGTAAATCCTTGATTATAAGACTTCTCTTCCTCTAGTCTTCAGTTGGTTATTCGAGGTGATTGTTCTTTAATTTAGTTGTGATTCCAGTTTGGTCCTGGAAGGAGGTGAGTGTAGCTTCTAACCACTGTGCTGCCATCTTGAAATCCTGGTGTGATAGATTAACAAAGGCACATCACTTCAGTGGTGTTCTTGCTCAAAATTCATTTTCTCAATCCAATCATTAGACAGTATTAGAGAAATCAAATAGAAGACATCCTACAAAATAAGTGGTCAGTACCCTTCAAAAGTCAATGTCAAATTTCGGAAGAGACTATGGAGATATGACAATTAAATAAACCATGGGATCCAGAAAAAAAAACCACAGAATTAGTGGGAAAACTAGCAAAAGTCAACTATATTTGTTAATAGTATTGTATTAATGTTAATATAATGCTTTCCATAACAGTATTAGTATTGTGATTAAGTCAGATGTTCTCATTAAGAAAAAAACTGGTTGAAGGGTATACAGGAATTCTGTACCATGTTTATAACCTTTTAGTAAGTCTAAAATTATTTTAAATTAAAAGTTTTTAAATATCCTAATTGAAATAAAGCAAAACCCCCTTTTGTTGGGTTTCATTAGTATATCTGAAAAAAAATGTTGGGGTTTTCAAAAATATTGCCCTTGATAAATATAATGGAACAAAAGGAAGAATGTTGAAACAATTATTCAGTTTACATATTGCATATGTTGTTAGGTCTCTGGCCTTCTTCCTATTCCTTAGCCCATCTAACAGAATGTCTGACATCTGCTCCCAAGCAGACTCAGACAGGGTCTCAGGATCCTGTTGATCTCCCTCTACACTGCTTACTTCTCCACCATTGCAGAATTGGTCTCATTAACTTGAACTTTGGGGATAAGGATGAATCAGGCTAATTATACCTTTCATTAGAACTTTTCTAGTCAGGTCTAGTGTAGCTTTGAAAGACATGCCTTTTTCAGAAAAAAAAAAGAAAAGAAAAGAAAAGAAAAGAAAAGAAAACAACAAAAACTAGAGAATTAGTCAAGCCCAAATCTCCTTGATTTCAAAGCAAACTACAATTTTCTTATATGTACAGGTCCAGTAGAAATAAACACACACACACACACACACACACACACACACACATTGAATATAACATTGTTACCTGAGGTACATATATAGAGCAATAAGGAGGTATTTTCTTCATAGCATCAGCACCCATCCACATAGATCTCTTCTTTGGTACTTCTATTAGTGCTGAACTCTTCTCTATTTCATTCTCCCCTCCAAATTTTAATTTTATTTTAAATTTCCATTTTTATATTTTATATTTCCTTTTGACATTTCTGTTTATATATTTTTTCTTTTATCCTCACCCAGTTATATGTTCATTGATTTTTTTCAAAAATTTCTTTATTGTTTAAAGTATTATACATATCTCTTTCCCATTGACCTCTCCCCGGCCACTCCCACTCCCCAGCCATGCCCTCACCCCCAAGTGTCTGTGTCCATTGGTTATGCTTATATGCATGCATACAAGTCTTTGATTGA
>NW_005368707.1:727110-759603 GCF_000412655.1 Myotis brandtii | reverse complement strand
TAGTATTCCATTGTGTAGATGTACCACAGTTTTTTAATCCACTCATCTGCTGATGGGCACTTAGGCTGTTTCCAAATCTTAGCTATGGTGAATTGTGCTGCTATGAGCATAGGGGTGCATATATCCTTTCTGATTGGTGTTTCTAGTTTCTTGGGATACATATGTACCAGAGCGTTTTAATCCACTTATCTGCTGATGGGCTGATGGGCACTTAGGCTGTTTCCAAATCTTTCTTTTTCTAATTTATTTTATTTTTTTTTCTTTGTTGATTAAGCTATTACATATGTGTCCTTATCCCCCCATTACCCCCCCAACCCTCAAAAAGTATTACAAAGGGTATTACATATGTGTCCCTTTTTTATCCCCGCCCTTGACAATCCCCTGGCCTCCCCTACCCCCCAGTGTCTTGCGTCCCTTGGTTATGCTTATATGCATGCATACAAGTCCTTTGGTTGATCTCTCCCCCTTACTCCCACCCTCCCCTACCTTCCCTCTGAGGTTTGACAGTCCAATCGATGCTTCCCTGTCTCTGGATCTGTTTTTGTTCATCAGTTTATGTTGTTCATTATATTCCACAAATGAGTGAGATCATGTGATATTTATCTTTCTCTGGCTGGCTTATTTCACTTAGCACCGTGGTTGGCAAACTGCGGCTCTTTGGCCCCTTGAGTGTGGCTCTTCCTAAGCCTTAGGAGTACCCTAATTAACTTAATAACAATGTACCTACCTATATAGTTTAAATTTTAAAAATTTGGCTCTCAAAAGAAATTTCAATCGTTGTACTGTTGATATTTAGCTCTGTTGACTAATGAGTTTGCCGACCACTGGCAGCATAATGCTCTCCAGTTCCAACCATGCTGTTGCAAATGGTAAGAATTCCTTCTTTTAGACCGCAGCATAGTATTTCATTGTGTAGATATACCACAGTTTTTAATCCACTCATCTGCTGATGGGCACTTAGGCTGTTTCCAAATCTTAGCTATTGTAAATTGTGCTGCTATGAACATGGGGGTGCATGTATCTTTTCTGATTGGTGTTTCTGATTTCTTTGAATATATTCCTAGAAATGGGATTACTGAGTCAAATGGAAGTTGCATTTTTAGTTTTTTGAGGAAACTCCATACTGTTTACCAAAGTGGCTGCATCAGTCTGCAATCCCACCAGAAGTGTATGAGGGTTCCTTTTTTTCCATATACTCACCAGCACTTGCCATTTATCAATTTGTTGATGATAGCCATTCTGACAGGTGTGAGATGGTACCTTATTGTTGTTTTGATTTGCATCTCTCAGATGATTAGTGATTTTGAGCATGTTTTCATATGTCGCTTGACCTTCTATATGTCCACTTTCAAAAGGTATCTATTTAGATCCTTTGCCCATTTTTTGATTGGATTGTTTATCTTCCTTTTGTTAAGATGTATGAGATCCCTATAAATTTTGGACATTTGACCTTTATCGGATATAACATTGGCAATATGTTCTCCCATGCAGTGGGTTTTCTTGTTTTGTTGATGGTTTCTTTTGCTGTGCAGAAGCTTTTTATTTTGATGTAGTCCATTTGTTTATTTTCTCCTTATTTTCCATTGTCCCAGGAGCTATGTTGGTAAAGATATTACTATGACATATGTCTGATATTTTGCTGCCTATGGATTCTTCTAAGATTTTTATGGTTTCCCATCTTATGTTTAAGTACTTTATCCATTTTGAGTTTATTTTATGTATGGTGTAAGTTGGTGGTCTAGTTTCATTTTTTTTTTTTTGCATGTATCTGTCCAATTTTTCCAGCACCATTTTTTTAAGACACTGTCTTGACTCCATTGTATGGTCTTGCCTCCTTTGTCAAATATTAATTGAGTATACTGGCTTTGGCCGATTTCTGGGTTCTCTGTTCTATTCCATTGGTCTATATGTCTGTTCTTGTGCCAGTACCAGGCAGTTTTGGGAACAGCAGCTTTGTAATATAGCTTGATACCTGGTATTGTGATCCCTCCAACATTGTTCTTTCTCATGATTGCTGCGGCTATTAGGGGTCTTTTTGATTCCAGATGAATTTTTGGAGAGTTTGTTCTAGATCTGTGAAATATTCTATTGGTATTTTAGTGGGAATTGCATTGAATCTATAAATTGCTATGGGTAGTATGGAAATTTTAATGATGTTGATTCTATCACTCCATGAACACAGTATATTCTTCCATTTGTTTATGTCTTTCTCTATCTCTTTTTTCAATGTCCCGTAGTTTTCTGAGTGCAAGTCTTTTACCTCCTCAGTTAAGTTTATTCCTAGGTATCCTAATTTTTTGTTGCAATGGTAAATGGGATTGTTTTTTTAGTTTCTCTTTTTGTGAGTTCATTATTGGTGTATAAAAAAGGCCATAGATTTCTGGGTTGTTAATTTTGTATACTGATTCATTTCCAAATTCATTTATTAAGTCTAATATATTTTTGATGGCGTCTTTAGGGTTTTCTATGTACAATATCATGTCATCTGTGAATATTGACAGTTTTACTTTTTCTTTTCCAATTTGGATGCCTTTTATTTCTTCTTCTTGTCTCATTGCTATGGCTAGCACTTCCAGTACTATGTCGAACAGGAGTGGTGAAAGTGGGCATCCCTGTCTTGTTCCTGATCTTAGGAGAAATGGTTTTAGATTTTGTCCATTGAGTATGGCTGTAGGTTTGTCATATAAGGCTTTTATTATTTTGAGGTATGATCCCTCTATTCCCACTTTGCAGAGAGTTTTTATCAAGAAAGGGTGTTGGATTTTGTCAAATGCCTTTTCTGCATCAATTGATATGAATATGTGATTGCAGTCTGTTTATGTGATGTATCATCTTCACTAATAAAAGACAAAGATGCTAATTGACTGTAACTTCACTACACCCTAAGGCACGCCCACCAGCCAGTCAGTGTGACTATATGCAAATTAACCCAACCAAGATGGTGGCCGGCAGCCACGAAGCTGGAGCAAGCAGGAGGCCTGGTTCCCCGGGCGATGGAGGAAGCCAAGCTTCCCACCTGCCCTGAGCCAACTGTGGCCTCTGCTAATGGCAACAAAGTTTCAATTATAGAAGCTAAATAAATCCCAGATTCCTGGTTCCAGCCAGCCTCCACTGGGAGCTTGGGTGGCTGGGGGTTGTGGCCAGCCTGCAAACAGCCATCAGCCCCTCACCCAGGCTGGCCAAGCACTCTTATATAATAAAAGGGTAATATGCAAATTGACCCTAACAGCAGAAAGACTGGGAATGACTGGTCACTATGACACACACTGACTACCAGGGGGCAGATGTTCAATGCAGGAGCTGCCCCCTGGTGGTCAGTGTGCTCCCACAGGGAGAGCTCTGCTCAGCCACAAGCCAGGCTGATGGCTGCCAGTACAGCTGTGGTGGTGGGAGCCTCTCCCACCTCCTCAGCAGCACTAAGGATGTCCAACTGCACCTTAGGCCTGCTCCTCGCTGTCAAGTGGACATCCCCCAAGGGCTCCCGGGCTGCCAGAGGGATGTCTGACTGCCATCTTAGGCCCAATCCCCCGGGGAGCGGGCCTAAGCCAGCAGGTGGTCATTCCCCGAGGGGTCCCAGGCTGCGAGAGAGCACAGGCCGGGCTGAGGGACCCCCCCAAGTGCACAAATTTTTGTGAACCGGGCCTCTAGTGTTTATTGATGTGCAGCCTTGCATCCCTGAAATAAATCCCACTTGGTCATGTTGTGTGATCTTTCTAATGCAATGTTGGTTCCTATTTGCCAGAATTTTGTTGAGGATTTTAGCATATGTGTTCATCAGGGATATTGGCCTGTTATTCTCTTTCTATGTAGTGTCTTTATCTGGTTTTTGGATTAAGGTAATGCTGGCTTCATAGAAAGAGTTTGGATTCCTTCCTCTTGAATTTTTTGGAATAGTCTTGAGGAGGGTAGGTTTAGTTCTTCTTTGAATGTTTGATAAAACTCCCCTGTGAAGCCATCTAGCCCAGGGCTTTTAGTTGCTGGAAGTTTTATTATTATTATTATTATTATTATTATTGCTTCAATTTCCTCCATAGTTATGGACCTATTCAGATTTTTTCATTCTTCCTGATTGAGTTTTGGATGATTGCATTTTTTTAGGAATATGTCCATTTCTCCTAGGTTGTCCAGTTTGTTGGAATAGTGTTTATTGATTTTAGAGAGAAAGAAACATCAATTGGTTGCCTCCCTGCTGTGCCCTGACTAGAGATCAAATCCATATCCTAAGTATGTGCCCTGACCTCGAATCAGACCTGCAACCTTTTAGTGTACTGGATGATACTCCAACCAACTGAGCGACCTGGCCAGGGCGGTTTATGTGTCATTTTTATATTTTAAGTTTAAAAGCCTCAAATTCCTTATATATTTCTTTAGATTGTAAACATCTTCAAAGCGTTTACCAAGTCCTGTATTCCTTATGAATTTTCTATGGTCTCCAGCAAGGATAGGATCCAGTAATGGGCTTTCAGATTTACTAGTATAATGTCTGATAAAACTAGGACAGCAAAAATGAAACAATATTGAACACTTATTAGTTAACCAGGAAATGGCAGTTGTTCTCATTTTTCTCCCTAAACTTACTTAACCACTTTATTGGCTTTCTGTTGCTGCCATAACAAATTACTACAACAGTTAATAGCTTAAACAACACATTTATTATCATACAGTCCGTGTGTTTCGTAAGTTCTTCACATATCTCAGTGGACAAAAGTCTAAATGTTGACAGTGTCATTTCTTTCTGGAGATGGTAGGAGAGGATCTATTTCCTTGTTCATTTGGTTGTTGGCAGATTTCACATCCTTTTCATTGTAGTACCAAGGACCCTACATGCTACCCCTTTTTAGTCACACCTTTCTCCCACCACAAACCCTGGTACCCATGATCTAGTCTCTGTCACTGTAGCTTGTCCTTTTCAGAATGTCATATGAACAAAATCATATAATATGAAACATTTGTATCTGACTTCTTTCACACAGCATGTCTTTGAGATTTATTCAAGATGTTGCATCAGTTGTTTGAATCTTTATGATTATTATTCCATTTTATGGATACATCACAGTTTACTTAGCTACTTATCCACTGAAAGACATGTGGGTTATTTATGGAGATTATGAATAGAACTGCTATTAACATTTGTGTATATGTGGGGGTTTTTTAAACATGGTTTTCATTTCTCTAGAGTAAATACATAGAAGTAGTAGTGTTAAGTAATGTGTTAAGTGTATAATGTTTTAAGAAAATACAAAACTGTTTTCTAGGTTGGCAGTATCATACCACAAGTAATGTATGAAAGATCCACTTTTTCCACATCCTCACAATGTTTGATTTTACCAGTTATTTTTTACTTCAGCCATTCTAATAGGTATTTTTTAGAGTAGCTGTTGTTTTCACTTGCATTTCCCTAATGACTGGTAAATTTGAACATTTTTTTAAATATATTTTATTGATTTTTTACAGAGAGGAAGGGAGAGAGATAGAGAGTCAGAAACATCGATGAGAGAGAAACATCGATCAGCTGCCTCCTGCACATCTCCTACCAGGGATGTGCCCACAACCCAGGTACATGCCCTTGACCGAATCGAACCTGGGACCCTTCAGTCTGCAGGCTGACGCTCTATCCACTGAGCCAAACCGGTTTTGGCTGAACATTTTTTAATGTGTTTATTTGCCATCTGTATATCTTCTTCAGTGAAGTGTCTGTTCATGTCTTTTGTTCATATTCTAATCAGGTTATTTATTTTACTTTCATTTTATTGTTGTTTTCAGTATTCCTTGTAGTTGTAGTAAATATTTCCCCCAGTCTGTAGTTTGCCTTTTTATTCTCATCCTAGTTTTTCACAGAGAAAAACTTTTAGATTTTGATTAGGTCCATTTTACCAATTTTTTCTTTTTTTATTATGCTTTTGGTATCGTGTTCAAGAACTCTTTACTTAACCCTAGATCACCAGAATTTTCTCCGTTATATCCTTCTCTTTTTTATTTAGATCTATGACCTATTTTGAGATAATTTTTTTATAAGATAGAAGAAGATTGAGGTGAGGTTCATTTTTTTGAATATGGATGTCCAATTGTTTCCACACTGTTGAAAGACTATCCCTTTCTCTATTGAATTGCCTTTGTACCTTTATTAGAAATTTGTGGGGATATATTTATGGACTCTGTTCTATTTATCTGTGTGTCTGTCCTTTTGCCAATATCGATAAGATTATTCTAAAATTCACATGGAAAGGCAAAGGAACTATAATAGTCAAAACAATTTTTAAAAAGAAAATGTTGAAGGAATAACATTACTTAATTTTAAGAATTACTATTAAGTTACAGTAATAAGATATGATATTGGCAAAAGGACAGACACACAGATATATATATATTTTTCCCATTTTCTTTATCCATTTATCACTCACTAGAGGCCCTGTGCACGATTTCGTGCACCAGTGGAGTCTCTCAGCCTGGCCTGTGGGATTGGGCCAAAACCGCCTCTACGACATCCTCTGAGGGGTCCCAGATTGTGAGAGGGTGCAGGCCAGGCCAAGGGTGCACGATTAGGGCCAGGGAGGGATATGGGAGGTTGGCCAGCGAGGGAGGGACCGCAGGAGGGCTCTAGGGTGTGTCCGACCCATCTCGCTCAGTCCCAATCGGCCAGACCCCAGCAGCAAGCTAACCTACCGGTCAGAGCGTCTGTCCCCTGGTGGTCAGTGCACATCATAGTGAGTGGTTGAGCAGCCTTAGCATATCATTAGCATATTACGCTTTGGTTGAACAGCTGATTGAACAACCAGATACTTAGCATATTAGGCTTTTATTATATAGGATGGACACTTTGGTTGTTTGTATGTCTTGGCTATTGTGAATAATTCTTCAATAAGCAGGGAAGTGCAAATAATTCAGATAGTCATTTCTTTTCCTTCAGATATGTATCCAGAAGTATGATTGCTGGATCATATGGTAGTGCTAATTTTTTAATTTTATTTTTTAATTACAGTTGACAATGTTGTATTAATTTTAGGTATACAATATAGTGATTAGACATTTATATCCATGTATCCATATTGATATAAATAATAAACATATACATGGGAAGAGGGGAAGAACTAACTAAAGTGATAGTTCTATTTTTAATTTTTTTAGGAACTTCCACACTGTTTTTCATAGTGGCTGCACCAATTTGCAATCTCACCAACAGTGCATGAGAGTTCCCTTTTCTCCACATCTTCACCAGCATTTGTAAGCTCTTGTCTTTTTAATAATAGCCATTCTGACAGATATGAGGTGATATTTCAATGTGGTTTTTATTTGCATTTTTCTAATGAGAAGTAATATTGAACACACCTTTTCATGTATGTGTGGGCCATTTGTATATCTTCTTTGGAAAAATGTCTATTCATGTCCTTTGCCCATTTTTAAATTGATTATTTGCTTTTTTGCTTTCCAGTTGTATGAGTTCCTTATATATTTTGAATATTTATTCCTTTTCATATCTATGGTTTTCAGACATTTTCTTCCATTCCATAGGTTGCCTTTTTATTTTGTTGATTATTTCTTTTGCTGTGGAGAAGCTTTGTAGTTTATAGTCCCATTTTTTATTTTTATTTTGTTGCCTGTGCATTTGTTGCCATAAAAACACACACAACAATGCTGAGACCAGTGTCAAGGTACTTTTTCCCACATTTTCTTCTAGGATTTTTATTGTTTCATGTCATATTAAAATCTACAGTCCATTTCAAGTTAATTGTTGTGAGTTGTGTGATAGGAGTCCAATTTTATTCTTTTGCATGTGAATGTCCAGTTTTCCAACACCATTTATTGAAGAGATTGTATTTTCCCCCCTTGAGAATTCTTGCTCCTGTGTCAAATATTAGTTGATCACTATATGCAGGAATTTACTTCTGGGCTCTCCTTCTTTTCTATTATTGGCCTATGTGTCTGTTTTTATGCCAGTAACATACTGTTTTGATTACTATAGTCATGTGGTATAGTTTGAAATCAGGAAGTGTGATATATCCTGCATTGTTCTTACCTCTTAAGATTGCTTTGGCTGTTCGGGGTTTTTTGTGATGCCATATAAATTTAAGATTTTTCCTATTTCTGTAAAAAATATACATTTGGGATTTTGATAGGGATTGCATTGAATCTATAAATGGCTATGAGTAGTATAGACATTTTAACAATATGAATTCTTCCAAATATCGTGAACACAGGATATCTTTATATATATTTGTCTCTTCTTCAGTTTCTTTCATCAGTGTCTTATAGTTCTTAATGTACAAATCTTTAACCTCCTTGTTAAATTTATCCTGTGTATTTTTTTGTTGTTGATGCTATTGTAAATGAGACGTTTATTTCTCTTTCAGGTGGTTCATTAGTGTGTAAAAATGTGGCTTATTTTTGTATGTTGATTTTTTTTTATACTGCCATACGTCTTTTTTGTTCGGTGCTTTCTCTTTCAAAATAAAGATAATGAACATGTTTTGTGAGATTTATACCTATGTATTCATTTTTTGGAAGGAGAAACTGTTGGAAATATTTTATTTTTAATTAGTTTCCATTTGTTTGTTTTTTCCATTTGTTCATTGTTGTTAAATAGTAAGCAATATGACTGATTTTTATGTGTTGACCTTGAATCCTGTGAATTTGGTAGTTCTACAAATTTTTTTGTAGATTTCCTTGGGAATTCTATGTAGATAATCTTCTCAAATACAGACAGCTTGATTTCTTTCTTTCTAATTTGTATATCTTATATTTTTATTGATTTATTACAAGTTGTCAGGAGTGGTGAGGGTGGAGATTTTCCTTTTTTCCCATTTTAGAGGGTAAGTATTCATTTTTTTACCTTTAAGAATAATGATAGCTATAGATTTGTTTATTTTCCTCTTATCAAACTAAATTTTGATTCCTAGTTTGCTGAGAGTTTTCATCCTGAACAGATGCTGAAATTTTTTGAAATTTAAATGCTTTTTCTCCTCGCTTGATATGATCATGTGTTTGTGCTTCTTTAGCCTGTTAATACGGTAAAATGCATTTTCCAAATATTGAACCACCTTTGGGTTCCCTAGTAGAAAGCACCACTTAGTCTTTTTTTTTTCATATATTGCTGAAATTGACTTGGTAATGTAATACATGGTTGAAGATTTTTGAATCAATGTTCATGAGAGATTGGTCTATAACAGTGGTTCTCAACCTTCCTAATGTCGCGACCCTTTAATACAGTTCCTCATGTTGTGGTGACCCCCAATTTCATTGTTACAAATTGAACATAATTAAAGCATAGTGATTAATCACAAAAACAATATGTAATTATATATGTGTTTTCCGACGGTCTTAGGGCGACCCCTGTGAAAGGGTCGTTCATCCTCCAAAGGGGTCGCGACCCACAGGTTGAGAACCACTGGTCTATAATTTTCTCTCTTTTTTGTACTATTGTTATATGTCTTTGGTATCAAGGTAATCCTCACCTCATAAATTGAATTGGAAAGAGTTCCTTTCTTTTTTATTTTCTTGAAAAGATCGTTTATATTTAGTGCTATTTCTTCTTTAAGTGTCTAGGTCTGGAGTTTTGTCTGGTTTGGGCTTAAGGGAAGGTTTTAAACTACAAATTCAGTCTTTAAAATAGTTATAGGAATACTTATGATAGCCATTTTATCTTGGATAAGTTTTAGTAGCTTCTAGTTTTGAGGAATTGATCCATTTAGAAGTTTTCAAATTTATGTGTGTAAAGATGTGAACCTTACAAGTCTGCTTTTAAGAAAATAGCTAAAATTACATAGTACTTACTATGTGCCTGGTATACTATTAAGGATATACTCTATTAATTTAATCCTCACAACCTATCCTAAGAGGTACTGTTATTAATCCTCCTGATTTATATTTTGTAAACTAATTATGTACTGACTCACAGGTTGCTTAGTGGGCATATAGAATTTTTCATTTTAAGTGTAAGTAGCTACAAACAATGTAATATCTGACACATTGAAAACACTGACTTTTTTTCTATTTATTTTTTTCTTTTTAAATTTATTGGAATGGCATTGGTTAATGAGATTATATAGGTTTCAAGTGCTCATTTCTATGATACATGATCTATATATATTGGGTGGTAGTAAAGGATATCAAATATATGATGATGGAAGACGAGTTGACTTCGGGTAGAGGGCAAACTTACTATCTGTCATTTAATACTTACTATCAGTAATTTTTTAAAATATGAATAAACTCTTCTTTAAGAATCAGAAATGCATATTATAATGTTTACTACTTGAACACATAGTAGCTCCTGTATTATTTTTTAATATCTGCTGGCTTTGTAGTGGTATTCTCTTTTCATTTCTAATATTAGTAAATTGTGGCATCCCTCTTTTTTGTTAGTCTTGCTGCAGATTTGTCAATTTTATTGATCTCTTCAAAGAATCAGCTTTTTTGTTTCATTTTTTTTCTCTATTTTGTTTTTAATTTTATTGTTTTCTGTTCTTTATTACTTCCTTCTCTTTGTGCTGGGTTTCTTTTGCTCTTCTTTAAAAATATATATTTGTATTGATTTCAGAGAGGAAGGGAGGGAAAGAGAAATAGAAACATCAATGATAAGAGAATTGTTGATCAGCTGCCTCCTGCACGCCCTTGTACTGGGGATCGAGCCCACAACCTGGGCATGTGCCCGTAACCATAATCAAACCCAGGACCCTTCAGTCCGCAGGCTCTATCCACCGAGCCAAACCAGCTAGGGCAGTTTCGCTATTTTTTTATGTTTTAACACAGATGCTAGAATTTTGATTTGAGACTTTCTTTTATACCTTAAGCATCCTATATAATAAAACCCTAATATGCAAATCTACCGAACCGTGGAACAACCAGTTGCTATGATGCACACTGACCACCAGGGGCAGACGCTTAATGCAGGAGCTTCCCCCTGGTGGTCAGGATGCTCCCATAGGGGGAGCACCACTCAGCCAGAAGCTGGGCTCATGGCTGGTGGAGGGAACCTCTCCCGCCTCCATGGCAGCACTAAGGAACAGCAAGCTGAGTGATAAGGAGCAGCAAGCAGGTGGGCGGTAAGAAGTGAGGGGTCCCAGACTGTGAGAGGGATCCTGGACTGTGAGAGGGATCCTGGACTGCAAGAGGATGCAGGCCAGGCTGAGGGACCCCCCTCCCACCCCAGTGCATGAATTTCATGCACCAGGCCTCTAGTTTAATACTATAAATTACCCTTTAAGCACTGCTTTTGGTACCTCCTACAACTTTTGATCTGTTGTTTTTCATTTTCCCTTGGGCCCAGGGGTTCTTTAGAAGTGTGTTAATTTCCATAGTGGAGATTTTCTTATCTTTATGGTATTGATATCTACTTTAAATTCATTATAGTGAGAGAACATACTTTATATGATACCATTATTTTAAATTTTTTAAGTTGTCATTAATTTGTATTGATGTCTCCAGTTATAATCATGGATTTGCCTCTACACTCTGTTCTGTCAGTTATGTATTTTGAAGCTCTGTTACTAGATGCATACACACTTAAGATTGTGTCTTCTTGGTGAATTGGCCTTTATCAGTATGTAATGTTTCTCCATATCTTTGGTAATTTTCTTACCTCCAAAGTCTACTTTAATATTAAAACTAGGGGCCCAGTGCACAAATTCGTGCACCTTGAACTCTGGGCTGCGAGGCCGCGGTGGGCACAGGGGTGGGTCTTGGCCATCCTCTGTGCCCCCACCTGGCCCCTCACACCATGGCCTCCAGTTTCTAGTCTTCTGGCAGCCCCACTCCCACCGCTGCTGCTTCCATGCGCTGATGGCACCGGCCCCACTTGCACCTGCTGAAGGCACGGAGTGATTGGGGCCAGCACCAGCAGTGGTGCAAGTGGGGCTGGCACTATCAGTGGGTGCAAGTGGCAGCTCCAGTGCCAGCAGCGGTTGCGAGCAGGGCTTACGCTGGCAGCGGGTGCGAGAGGTGGCTGCTGGCCCCGATCGCCCCTCAGGAGCAGGGGGAGGTAGAGAAGCCCTGAAGGGTGATTGGGGCCGGCAGCTGCTGCTCTCACCCACTGAAGGCGCCAAGGGATCGGGACCAGTGCCGGGCACTGGCAGTAGGTGCGAGTGGCGGCTCTGGCACTAGCTGCCAGTGCAAGCGGGGCCAGCACTGGCAGTGGGTGCAAGCGGTGGCTCCAGTGCCGGCAGTGGGTGAGAGCAGGGCTGTCGCCGTCAGCAGGTGCGAGAGGCAGCTGACGGCCCCAATCGCCCCTCAGGAGCAGGGCGAGGTGGAGAAACCCTGAGGGACGATTGGGGCTGGCAGCTGCTGCTCACACCCACTGACAGTGCCGAGTGATCGGGGCTGGCACCAGGCACTGGCAGCGGGTGCGAGTGGGGCCAGCGTTGGCAGCAGATGCGAGCACCAAGTGGGATGGTGACATGCAGTAGCAAAGAATTTTTAGTAACCACCAGAGGCTCGCTCCTGACAGTGACAGGTGCCCCAACTTGGTCTGGTGCCCCCACTCACCTGCTCCACTATCCCACCATGGCTGACTCCTGCCATATTCCACGCGTGCCCCCTGGTGGTCAGCACACATCATAGCAACTGGTTGTTAGGTTGTTCAGTTGTTCCGCCATTGGTCTATTTATTTGTGTATTAGCCTTTTATTATATAGGATAATTACCCTGCCTTTCTTTCAATTAGTGTTTCATTGGTATATTTTTTACATCCTTTTACTTTTAACCTACCCATATTATTAGATATGAAATAACTCTAGATGGAGCTTGGTTTTTGAAATCTATTCTAAAATTTCTGTACCTAATTGGATTTTTAGACTATTTACATTTAATGTAACTGTTGATGTTTGCAGTTAGATTTACCATTATATAGTATTTGTTTTCTGTTTGTTCTCTCTGCTTTGTTGTTCTTCTATTTCTCCTTTCCCATCCTATTTTGGATCATTTGAATATGTTTTAGTATTCTATTTTTATTTCACTTTATACTCTATCTCTTTATATAGATTTTTTAGTAGTTTTTATAAGGATTAGACTGTGCATACTTACTTAAATTTTCATTCTACTTAGAACTAATATTTTACCACTCCAGGTGAAATATAGAAACCTATATGAGTCCCATTACCCTCCCTCCTTTATGTTGTACTTGTCACATGGGTTATATAATTTCTCTTGTTGTCTTTCATTTCTGACATTTCAAGTATACCTCTAATATAATTTCCCCTCTTTCTATCCCATAAGCACCCCAACCAGGGAATCAAACCCTTAAGCTAGGTATGTGCTCTGACTGGGAATCAAACCCACAGCCTTTTGGTGTATGGGATGATGCTCCAACCAACTGAGCCACCCTGCCAGGACTGTTTTGTTTGTTTGTTTACACTATTACAGATGTCCCCATTAACCCCCTCTTTGTCCATCTCCACCCAGCCCTCTCCCCCTCTTCCCTCAGGCCAATACTATACTGTTGTCTGGGTCTGCTATCTTTTTGAATCATTGTCCCTTCATATTTATGTATTATGTTCTCTGGCTCTTTTCAGGATTTTTTTACTTTAGTTTTCAGAGTTTGATTGATGGTTTCAGTCTGGAATTTGGAGGCTTTATTCTGCTTGAGATTCAGTTTACTTCTTGAATATATTGATTTGCATATTTTATTAAATTTTAGAAATTTTTAAGTATTTTGTTTTTGTATTGTATTTCTATATCAGGGACAGTAGAGTGGGAAGAGCAGAGAGCAGGGTCAAAGAAGACACAAAATGAGAGAAATGTGAACTGATCTTTAAAGAACTAGATGAGTAGAGTTATTTAGATGGAAAGGGTAATGGATCCTAAACAGAGGGAACAACTTGAGGAAAGGCAGGTACAAATATGTATGGCATGTGTGTATGTGTGTTGTAGAGGAAGAGATGAAAGCAGGAAAAGAAAATCTGATTCAGTTAGCCACTTTGCCTTATTAGAGATTGCAAGCACATGGTTAGAAATGGTTAGAAACACATTGGTATGAATTTCAAAAATGCAAGTTTTAGAATTTAGTACATGTGCTAAACTAAGTAATCAGTCTTGTATTTTGGGCAGATCTATTCTGCCATTGAATATAAGTCTTTTGGATTTTTAACTAAAATTAATTGCATTTGACATCTTTGTTTTTACCTACCAGGACTTCCATCTTAATGCAAAATGAACAAGCGCTACCTCTTTTTACCTAAATTTGTGATATTTTCTCTTGACTTTTTAAATTAAACTTTTACTTTTGATATAATTATAAATTCACAAATAATTCAAAAGTAGTTTTAGATTCACATATAATACAGATATGCTATGTACCTTTTACCTAATTTCCCCCAATGGTAACTAACATCTTGCAAAACTATACTACAATATCACAACCAGAATATTAACATTGATATAGGCAAGATATAGGACAATTCCATCACCACAGGGGTCCCTAGTTGCCTTTTATACACCCACCCTCCCCTCTGACCCATTCCTAACCCCTGAAAACCACTAATCTGTTCTCCAGTTTTATAATTTTGTCCTTTCAAGTATATTATTTAAATGGAATAATACAATATATAACATTTGTTTTTGGATTGGCTTTTTTTCACTTTCCACAGTTTCTTGGAGATTGATCTTTTACAGCTATAATTCTGAGTAGAATTTCATGACTTCTTTTTCAGCTATATTTTGCCATTATTTGTAAAAACAGGAGTTTTTCTCATCTATATATTTGCTTTGGAATTTAGACTAAAAGCAAAACCTAGGAGCATCCTAGTTGTCCTTTCTAGATTGCATGTTAGTCATTCATAATGTATTAAGTCTTACAGGAGAGAAAATCTTATGTACAAGTATAATACACTACTTTTCTTCTCTTAGATTTCTTTTTTTTTAATATGTTTTATTGATTTCAGAGAGGAATGGAGAGGGAGAGAGATAGAAAAATCAATGATGAGAGAGAATCACTGATCGGCTGCCTCTTGCATGTCCCACACTGGGAATGGAGCCTGCAACCCGGGCATATGCCCTGTCCGGGAATCGAACTGTGACCTCCTGGTTCATAGGTCTATGCTCAACCACTGAGCAATACTGGCCAGGCAGTATAGCTTTTTTAACTTTATTTTTATTGAAAATACTATTACAGATGTCCCTATCACCTCCTCACCCCCAACCCCCACCTAGCCCCTCCACTCAGCCCCTGCCCCTCTTCCCTCTGGCCAACACCACACTCTTCTCTTAGATTTCTTAAAGTAGAAGAACAAAGCAAATCAGGGAGAATGCTACTTGAAAAATATTTAGAACAGCCTCTGTTCCAGAATATCTTCGTGCTAGTCATGGATGGAGCAGGAAAGAGCCTGTTCCTGGATAGCACTCAGCAGAGAGAGAAGTATGTTCACATTACAGGCGAGCATTAGGATCTTTCTGTTTTCATTAATCAATATATTTTTAGTTGTTGAACCAAAATTCTAGCCCCAATAATGAGGGAAAGAATGGAGACTTCCAGTTTTTAAGTTGTGGTAAATAAGTCTGGGACCACATTCTGAACTATGTTAAATGCTCATCTAAGGAAGGAGCCTAGATTATTTTATTCCAAGGAGAAATGAAGGAATGAAGAAGTAATAAATAATTGTATTGCAGACAGTGTTTAAATGAGCTATAATATAACTGTAAGTAAAAGAAAATAGTAATTTCCAAAATATTATTTTAAATATCAATGTTATCTTCCACCTTAACAAGCAACTCTGATGGTTCTGATTTTTATTTAAGGAAAAACAGAGGGCATAGATATATAATAATAATATATTACTATCATATAATTACCCCAATAGTATACTATTTATTATTTTCATTTTAGTAGATGCTTTGGAAGGAGGGAAAAGGGGTATTAGAGATTTTCAGACACTTAGCAAACATTGGTACTTATCTATCAGTATTAGAAACACTTTACAAGGGATTTTTATATTGTCATTTTGCTTATGGCAAGTATAAAATGAGAATTCTTCAGCATAAGTTAATATCATTATTATATACTTTATATAGTGTTTTTAAATGCTGATCTAAAGAGGCTTGCACATGCTTTAAGTATTTTTTCACACAGTGATCATCTTTAAATACTAATATGCCAAGGTTGTGGGTTCGATCCCCCATCAGGGCACATACTAGTACAAGAGTCAACCAATGAATGCATAAATAAGTGGAACAACAAATTGCTATCCTCCCCTTCCCTCCCTTCCTCTCTCTCTAAAATTCAATAAAATATTTTTTAAGTTAATGAGTAAATATTTGCTTTTATGTGAGCAAAGATTTTACTTGATTAATGTTCTGTTTCTCCATTCAATTATCAAACTTAAAGAAAATCTAAAGGTTTTTGACTGACATATTTAGTGGGATTTGATTGGGGTACAGATGACTACATAATGTTTCAATATGACTTTATAAGTATTTTAATAATTATGATATACTAGAGGCCCGGTGCACAAAAATTTGTGCACTCAGGGGTGAGAGGGGGTCCCTCAGCCCGGCCTGTTCCCTCTCGCAGTCCTGGTCACACCCCCTTCAGGGTGGGGGTCCCCACTGGGGTGCCTGGCCAGCCTGGATGAGGGGATGATGGCTGTTTGCATCTGGTCACACCCCCTTCAGGGTGGGGGTCCCCACTGGGGTGCCTGGCCAGCCTGGATGAGGGGATGATGGCTGTTTGCATCTGGTCACACCCCCTTCAGGGTGGGGGTCCCCACTGGGGTGCCTGGCCAGCCTGGATGAGGGGATGATGGCTGTTTGCATCTGGTCACACCCCCTTCAGGGTGGGGGTCCCCACTGGGGTGCCTGGCCAGCCTGGATGAGGGGATGATGGCTGTTTGCATCTGGTCACACCCCCTTCAGGGTGGGGGTCCCCACTGGGGTGCCTGGCCAGCCTGGATGAGGGGATGATGGCTGTTTGCATCTGGTCACACCCCCTTCAGGGTGGGGGTCCCCACTGGGGTGCCTGGCCAGCCTGGATGAGGGGATGATGGCTGTTTGCAGCTGGTCACACCCCCTTCAGGGTGGGGGTCCCCACTGGGGTGCCTGGCCAGCCTGGATGAGGGGATGATGGCTGTTTGCAGCTGGTCACACCCCCTTCAGGGTGGGGGTCCCCACTGGGGTGCCTGGCCAGCCTGGATGAGGGGATGATGGCTGTTTGCAGCTGGTCACACCCCCTTCAGGGTGGGGGTCCCCACTGGGGTGCCTGGCCAGCCTGGATGAGGGGATGATGGCTGTTTGCAGCTGGTCACACCCCCTTCAGGGTGGGGGTCCCCACTGGGGTGCCTGGCCAGCCTGGATGAGGGGATGATGGCTGTTTGCAGCTGGTCACACCCCCTTCAGGGTGGGGGTCCCCACTGGGGTGCCTGGCCAGCCTGGATGAGGGGATGATGGCTGTTTGCAGCTGGTCACACACCCTTCAGGGTGGGGGTCCCCACTGGGGTGCCTGGCCAGCCTGGATGAGGGGATGATTGCTGTTTGCCGCTGGTCACACCCCCTTCAGGGTGGGGGTCCCCACTGGGGTGCCTGGCCAGCCTGGATGAGGGGATGATGGCTGTTTGCAGCTGGTCACACACCCTTCAGGGTGGGTGTCCCCACTGGGGTGCCAGTCTGGGTGAGGGGCTGAGGGCTGCTTTCAGGCTGGCGGGGGACTGAAACTCCCAACTGCTCCTTTTCTTCTTTTTTTCTTTTTTATTCTGGGCCAGCTTTAGCTCTGAGGCTTGGCTCCAGCTCTGAGGCCTCGGCTGCTGAAAGCAGGTATCTGGTTTGTTTGGGTTCTATAATCGAAACACTGTTTCAACTCCAGCTCTGAGATCCCGGCTGGCTGAAAGCAGGTTTCTGGGGTTTTGTTTAGCTTCTATATTTGTAACAATGTTTCAAACAAAAAGCTCAGAGGCCGGCAGCGGCAGGCGGGGGACGTTGGAGTCCTCCATCACTGAAGCAAGCAAGCCTCATGTTAGCTTCAAGCTGCCTGGCTGCCGGCCGCCATCTTGGCTGACAGTTAATTTGCATATTGCCCTGATTAGCCAATGGGAAGGGTAGCGGAGTGACACCAATTTGCATGTTTCTCTTTTATTAGTGTAGATACTCTGCTACTTATTTTTTTAAAAAAGCAGTTTTTAACTCCTTCATGTCTTTCTTATCTATACATGTTCTTAATAAATCATAATAAATAAAATGTACCTGAATATATAAAACATACTTTTTGCTTGCCCAAATAATGCATATATTGACTCTCTCTGATCTTATTCTGTGTAAAAGACTAGAATCAGCCTACATGGTTTGTTTAGGTAGCACTAACCAAGTAAACATATAGGTGGCAGAGGAGGATAATTGGCACCTAGAAATATTTATCAGTACCCCTGTTATTATTTACTACTATTAGTCCATAGTTAGAATAATGAATAGAATAAAAGAAAGGCATAGTGCCTTTGGTCTTTATTCTGGGCAGAATGAAATTTGGGCCCAACTTCTTCTAGTTGTCTGGTACTCTAGTTAGACAAGCAAGGGTGTAGTAAAAGGAGGTTTTGCAGCCATTCAGACCTTCATTTAAATTCTACTTCTATCACCTAAAGTTTCATGTCCTTGGGCAAGTTATTTAACCTTCTTGAGACTTAAGTTTTGTGTTTTTTTTAACTTATAAAATAGGTAGTTATGAAAATTAAAGGAAATAAGTTTATGGAATATCTGAAGAGTGCCTAGAACATAGAAATCTGTGTTTTGGGAAAGAAATGATAAGTGGAGCTCTCTTCTAAAAAAAATACTAATATCTGCCCTAACCAGTTTGGCTCAGTGGATAGAGCATCAGCCCACAGATTGAAGGGTCTCAGGTTCGATTCCAGTCAAGGACACATACCTCAGTTGCAGGCTCAATTCACAGCCCCAGGTCAGGGTGCGTGTGGAGGCAACCAATTGATGTGTCTCTCTCACATCAATGTTTCTCTCTTTCTGTCTCTCCCCCACCCTTCCACTCTCTAAAAATCAATGGAAAAATATCCTGGGGTGAGAATTAACAACAACAACAAACAATACTAATACCCCACTATGCTTACAATTCTAATATATTTATAATTTCAGAATTATATATAAATCACTAATTTTGCTTTTCTAAATTTTTTTGTGAGTTTGGTAAAACTCTCTGCTTAATTTCTTCTAAAGTTTAATTTTTTCTATAAGCTTTACTTCCCCCCACACACACTTTTCCCCAGATATTTCTTTTTTAAAATTTATCTTTATTGTTGAAAGTATTGTAGATCTCCCCTCCCTCCCCCCATTGACCCTCTCCTCCCCACTCCCAGCCCATCCCCAGGCCTTCACTGCACTATTGTCTGTGTCCATGGGTTATGCATATATGCATATAAGTTCTTTGGTTAATCTCCCCTGCCCTTCCCTCTGAGAAACATTGGTCTGTTGCATGCTTCCATGTCTCTGGATCTATTTTGTTTGTCAGTTTCTTTTGTTCATGAGATTTCAAATATATGTGAGATCATGTGATATTTGTCTTTCTTTGACCGGCTTATTTTGCTTAGCATAATACTCTCTAGGTCTCTCTATGTTATCTCAAAGGGTAAAAGGGTTATATTCTAAAATATATAAAGTACTCATACAACTCAACAAAAGAAAGACAAACAATCCAATTAAAAAATGGGCAGAGAACCTAAGTAGACACTTCTCCAAATACAAATGAACAAGAGACATGAAAAAATGCTCAATGTCACTAATTATCATCAGATAGATACAAATTAAAACCAGCTCACATCTTCTGGAATGGCTACCATCAATAAATCAACAAACAAGTGCTGGCAAGGATGTGGAGAAAAAGAAACCCTAGTACACTGCTGGTGGAAGTGCAGACTGCTTACAACCACTATGGAAAACAGTGTGGAGTTTCCTCAAAAACTTAAAAATGGAACTGCCATTTGACCAAGCATCCCACTTCTAGGAATAATCCTAAGAAGCCTGAAACACCAATCAAAGAAAATATGCACCCTTATGTTCATAGCAGCATTATTTACAATAGCTAAGATCTGGAAACAGCCCAAGTGCCCATCAGTAGATGAGTTGATAAAAACACTACGGTACATTTACACAATGGAAACGATGCATCTGTTAAAAAAAAAAAAAAAGGATCTCTTAAAAGCTTTACTTTTCAAGAACAAATTACTATATTTATAAAAGGAAAAATCCAAATTTAAACATAATCTATAAATTTTCTTTTCAGATTTCTATAAGTTAAAGTGTTTGTGACATGTTGGTGTATTTTAATCTTTTGCTCTTTGATTTTAGCAGGAAAGGAAGGACAAGAAATCCTGGGGCCTGAAGCTCAGGCAGATGAAGCAGGATGTACAGGTACTCTCTTGCTGGTTCCTTTCATACTACAGTCTTTGAACAAGGTCTTTGTGTCACTGGTTTTTGCATTTGTGAGTCCTGAATTTAGTCTTTTTCCTTCTCTTTTATCTTGCCCTCCTTACATGTGTAAGTACCTAGGCATATGGGGTACTATATAAAAAGATGAAAGTTTGTATTCTTTAAATATAGTTGTAAATTTACAGATTCATAGAATAGAGCAGATTTTGAATGTCAAGTAATCTACAGATAATAAAAAAAGTGTTTGAATAATTATTTAAACTTCTGTCAGATTTTTTAACAAGGTTATAGAAATGCACATCTAACTATTTTGAGTTTCATTATTATTTACCAGGATCTGCATTGAATTGCCCATAAGCCAGAAAGCAGAAGAGGACAAAATAAGCAAATATCATGGGTTAGCTGTAGACCAGATGATAATCATTAATATTGATGAGTTGAATGAATATGTCACAGCAAACAAGAGAATCACAAATTTTTCTTATGATTTCTGTTAGTGAAAAAGGTCAAAATGAAGTTAAATTATATGCTTCTAGCTGACTAAAAATACAAATTCCCTGAAACTTAAGGCTATTCCTCTATAATGAATTTAAATCATATTTAAGAAGCAAAAAAGTAAGTATAAAACTTAAATCCAGATCTTATATATATATGATAATTCCAGGCACTTAAATTTTGTCATGTAAGTTAGCTGGAACTCTTAGAATGTAAACTTCAAAAATGAATTTCAAATTATTAAATAACTAGAGGCCCGGTGCACGAAATTAGGGCACTGGGCAGGGGAGTATCCCTCAACCCAGCCTGCACCCTCTCCAACCTGGGACCCCTTGAGGGATGTCCGACTGCCCGTTTAGGCCCGATTCTACAGGGATCAGGCCTAAACAGGCAGTCGGACATCCCTCTATTCATGCGGGGGGGGGGGGGGGCGGGTGGTGTCCCTCAGCAAAGCCTGCACCCTCTCCAATCTGGGACATCCTTCTCACAATCTAAGACTGCTGGCTCCCAACCGCTCGCCTGCCTGATTGCCCCTAACCGCTTCTGCCTGCCAGCCTGCTCACCCCCTAACCACTCCCCTGCCAGCCTGATTGACGCCTAACTGCTCCCCTCCTGGCCCAATTGCCCCTAACTGCCCTCCCTTTCAGGCCCGGTCCCCCCCAACTGCCCTCTTCTGCCAGCTCGGTCGCCCCCAACTGCCCTCCCCTGCCGGCCTGGTCTCCCCCAACTGCCGTCCCCTGCATGCCCGGTCCCTCCCAACTGCCCTCCCCTGCCGGCCCAGTCCCCCCCCAACTGCCCTCTGCCTGGTCCGCCCCCAACAGCCCTCCCCTGCAGGCCTGGTCACCCCCAATGGCCCTCCCCTGCAGGCCATCTTGTGGCCACATGGGGGCAGCCTTCTTTGACTACATGAGGGCGGCCATCTTGTGTGTTGGAGTGATGGTCAATTTGTATATTACCTCTTTATTATATAGAATTTTCTCAAAATAATATATTTAATAGTATTATAATTGTATTTTGTATATTGAACCATAAATGAAATATTTCTATCATCTAGTTTTAATTAAATTTTTATTCTTCCTTACCTTTTTTGATTTGACATATATAGCTTTTTTTTCTTTGCAGTACATTTTAGAACTATTCCATATATACTTATAAATTACCCTTAATTATGGAAGATGAGTATGTTTCATAGTAATGTGTCAAAACAGATTGTTTTCTATAATATAAACATTAGCACTTTCATATTTGTCAGTCAGTTATATGAAACACAGAGTAAATCTTGTGCTGTTATTAAAGGTGCATTCCAAATTAATTAATAATGGAATATTTGATAATTTATGGTGCCTGTAGCCTAAGAGTTGATAGTCTGCATTTAACTTGGTTGTGTTTAACCTGCATAAATAAGGTATTTAGGTATGCTTGCTATCAAATATTTGTCATGCTAACTTATACATTATATAACATATTTAGTTTGGATGTTTTTTATTAGTAAAATAGTGTTAATGAATGCAAAACACTGCTGTGTTTTACTTTTTTACCTAATGTTAACTTCGATTACTTGTGTTAGCAGAGTTACAGAAGATTTTATCCTTTTAGGCAAAATACTATAAAAAAAGACACTCATAGTTCCAGGTTTACAGTGTTTTACCTTACAATTTGCTCTTCACTACAAAAAGTGAATTCATTCTTTCAGTTTGAAGTACTGAGTACATAACTTCCCTCCCCGCCCCCCAAAAAAAATCACATTTGGAAGTTAGAGTAACCTTTTATTAACCTCAGTTGCTCCTGAAAGGTAAGATCTTTCCCACCCACATGAAGATGATCCCTGCTACATTATTTCCCTATAACGTGGGGAACTAGGAGTAAGCAAACATTTTTAATAAAGCCCTGATATGTACAGTTTTAAGGAAAGAAGGATGGAATTAGATGTTTGAGACTTTTGAGCAGTTCAACATTAAAATTATGTGTTGCCTTTCTTTTGCTCCTTCCTTGACTTCTGGGGAATAATGTACTAACAAAGTAAACAGAAACATTGTACAGAGGTTCCATAATTAGTTCAGAACTTTGTTAGATATTTTCTATAGCTGACTTCCTTTTGCAATTCATGAAGTTAAGAGAACTATAGTTTCAGTTTAGTATTCAGAGAGTGAAAAGAGAGAAGGAAGGTTAGAAGGGTAGTAAAGGGTAAAGTGGAAGATTTGACTTTGGGTAGCAGTAAACACACAATGTACTATACAACTGTTGTATCATAGAATTGTGCACTTGAAACTTATATAATTTTATTAACCAGTGTCACCCCAATAAATTTAATTTAAAATAAGAAGAGAAAAAATTCACCTAAAACATTCTTTGTTCCTTCTAAGCATCTCTTTTGTGTTCATATAGTTAATAGTTTCACAAAGTTTCAAAAATTGAAGGTAAAGATAGAACATCTAAAAATATTTTATTCTGATGCTAATACAATATCAATAGCTAAATAAAACTTTTTATTCTTATGTTAAACATTTGTCTAATTGTTGCTCTCACTAATTTATAATTATAACCCTATAATTCTACATTTTCGCAAATGATTCTAGAATTTCTCCTGAAATTCTATACTTTGACAGTCAGCTCCGAGCTTTGTTATATGTTAAAACAAATTATCATTACTAGTATATGTTTCTGTGTATTTGCTCCTCTCTCTAGTATTCAAATACATGTTTATCAGTCTTAAAACTGGGGATTTTGCTTTATAATTGACCTAGTCACAGTGTGCATTTTCCAACACTTTAAATTTTATGTATAAAATTGCAGAATTTCTGGTTTCTGCTTGAAATTGACTAGGTAAATGCAGGTTCATGGAGACAGTGTAGGTTAGTTGGAAAGAACCCAGAATTTGAAATGACATCTGAGACCATATTAGCAATATTTTTTTCTTTTTTTTAAATGCATTTTTTTTAATTCTTTATTTTTATTTTTTACTATGTGATTTTGGAAAAGTTATCTAACTTTTCTGACCTTAACTGTTTTTATTGGGAAAATTTTTAATTGAGAAATTATAATGTTCACCTTGCAGGACTATTTTTGAGGAAAATAGATAACAATTACATTGCACTTACTAAATGCCTATTATTGTACTAAACACATACTATATAAATTAATTAATTTAATTAATTAATTATATAAATTATATAAATTAATCCTCACAACAACCATAATACTGTTATTATCTTCTAAGTTTTATATTATATGAACTGTTATATCATAATGTTTATTGCCTCACAAATTATACCATAATATTTATTCCTTGAACTCGTATTTTCATTCTACATAGCCTATAGAATTTGGTACTGACATAGTATATATTTCTTGTTTGAATGTATTTTTTATTAACTGTCATTTTTATAAGAAAATGTGTGTATAAATTGAAATTTAAGTTTCTCTTTAATTTAGTAACCAGAAGGCTCATAAGATTTTTTAAAATTATAGATTGATTTATGATATAATTATCAGTACCACACAGTACCACAACATAAATGCATTACACATTTTAATAAGTAATTATTAAAGAAAAATGTTATTGGAAATGAAGTTAAAGGAATTGAAGTGTTCTTCAATTAGTTCATATATCAATAGTTTACTGATACAGATTTCTAGAAAAAAACAAGTTTGGCATTAATTCTATTTCTATTTTTTGTTTAGCACTGAGATAACCTTATTCTCCTAAATAAAAAGATGAAATATGTTTTCGTCGTAACTGATTTACTCAGTTCTTCACACATCTTGAGAATTATATGCAAAGTTATGGTTATCTATCAATACAAATATTTCTAATGTCTAAAATTCAGTCACCTAACTTGATAAAGGATTTGTTTCCCAGTCATTAGCATCATTCACACCTTCATTTTCTGGGATATATACCAAAAAGTTTTACCAGTACTTACTTATCAAAGGACTAATGATATCAGGTTTTGGATTTTGTTATTCTTTTTTCTCCTCACTTAGAGGAACCTTGTTTAATATATTCAGAAATGATTGGGGAAATTTAAATATTGTTAACTTTAGTACCTTTTTCCAATACATTTTTATATTTTTTTATCTTACCACATAAACTAACTCTATTTTGATCAATACCTTATAACTAGAAAGTTAGTTCATTCAATATCTGGAATTCTGTCAGAAAATAGAAGTGCCTCTTTATTTTTCTAATTCAAATAAATATGTCAATATATATTTTGAGGATGGACCTGAAGAGTATATAAGCCAGTCAGGTAAAGATAAATACTATATGATTTCACTTATATATGGAATCTATAGAACAAAATAATCAAAATTGAAACAGACTCAAAGATACCAAGAACAGAGGAGAGAGATGTTGGGTGGCAGGGTGAAATAAGTGAAGGGATTAAGTAAAAAAAAACCAAAAAACCAAAACCTCAGAAACAGACAACAGTATGGTGATTACCAGAGGGAAAAGGGTTTGGGGGCAGATAGAAGATGGTAAAGAAAGATAAATGGTGACAGAAGGAGACTTGACTTTGGGTGGTGCACATACAATACAATATACAGATGATGTATTACAAAATTATACACTTGAAACTTACATAATTTTATTAATATCAATGTCACCCCAATAAATTTAATAATTTTTAAATTTTATGATGAATATATAAATTAAAATAATGAGGAATGTATAAAGCATAAATATATATTTTAAATATAGATTATTCAAACAGTGAGGTTAAGATTATTTAGATCTGCCCTAACCGGTTTGGCTCAGTGGATAGAGCGTCAGCCTGCGGACTCCAGGGTCCCAGGTTCAATTCCGGTCAGGGGCATGTACCTTGGTTGCGGGCACATCCCCAGTAGGGAGTGTGCAGGAGGCAGCTGATCGATGTTTCTCTCTCATCGATGTTTCTCTCTCATCTGTGTTTCTAACTTTCTATCCCTCTCCCTTCCTCTCTGTAAAAAATCAATTAAAAATATATTTAAAAAAGATTATTTAGATCTAATCTAATTTTTATAAGTTATAAAAATATTTGTCTCTATCCTAGCTGGTTTGGCTCAGTGGATAGAGCATCAGCCTGCAGACTCAAGGGTCCTGGGTTCAATTCTGGTCAAGGATACATGTCCGGTTGCAGGCTTGATCTCCAGTAGGGGGCATGCACAAAGCAGCACATCAATGATTCTCTCTCATCATTGATGTTTGAGTACACTTACATAGAACCAGTCTGGGCAAAGTTAAGCTTATAACTTACTGAAGATGCAAGGTTCATATTTAAAATACAAATTGTGTAATTCTGAAAAGTGTATACTATTTAAAAACTCATTATTCCAGCATATGTATGTATATATGTGTATGTATATATAGTTAGTGGAATATAGAAAATATAAACATTTTATAAGTGAAGACTGTTTAAATGAAAGAAATATTTTATACTATAATTTGATAAAAAATATTGTATCTTGTTAAATCTACATGTATCTATAAGAAATCACATAAAATACAAATTTTATCATGATTTTATCTAGTTTAACTTGAACTTAAAGTTACATTGAAAAGACTCAATGACACTGACTTTACTGCTTTAGCTATTCAAAGAATGCTTATTGTTGCCCTGTCTAGTGATCTCAGTGGTTAGAGCGTTGTCCCACACACAGAAGGGTCTCAGGCTCAGGTTCAATTCTTGGTCAAGGGTGACCCATCCATGTATCTCTCACATCGATGTTTCTCTCTCTCTCTCTCTCTCTCTCTCTCTCTCTCTCTCTCTCTCTCTCTCCCCCCTCCCCTCCTCCCCGCTTTCTCCCTTCCTCCACTCTCTAACAATCAATGGAAAAAGTATCCTTGGGTGAGGATTAACAGAAAAAAAAAGCTTATTTCAGCCAATGACAGATGTTAAGAATGATTTTTGAGAATATGATTTGCTATGCTTTCCCAGGCTCCTGAAAAGCAATGAATTTTTTAATAATATGGAATGGAACAGGTGAGATCATTAAAGGAAAATTACTCTCACTCCCTCTGGCTGTATTAATTACATAGCTGATTTCAGAGCTTCCTAACTAGAACTACAATATCCCCATTTTAGTTTCTGTGTTTACCCAGATAGATATTCATGTAAACAGGAAAATTGGAGGGCTTATCATGCTTTTATGTTGCCTTGATTAAGCAATAAAGAAGGTTTTCCCAGTCAATATTTTGAATTTTTTTCTTTAACAACCTGGAGGTTTTAATGCTGTGAGGCAGTGCATCATATTATATACTGGATTGATGGAGGGATATGCCTTTTAGTCTGTGAAAAGGGGAAGATAGAAAATGAACCATCAGGATTCTAAGAGAGCATACATGGAAGTTGAAGATCTGGAAATAGAGTCCCTCAAAACTAACAGTACCACTTACCTCTTAAAGAGTCTTTCCTTAGCCCTGGATCCAGTAACCCCAGATTGGTGACTACTGGCAGTATATAGCAGATGCTTAATCATGACTAACTATTGGTTGTATTAAAAAGGACGGGGGGCAGAAAATGATGTGTCACCATTATTACTATATCATTGACTCTAAGGTTTTAAACAGCAGCCACCCCAAGGAGTTCAGTTACTAATACTATACAGGAGATTTAGCAAGTTTTAATGACTGCTGAACAAAAAAAGTGCCCATACATCATCATTTTAATTTGGCCCAATTTTAGTCTGCTAGGAAGTGCTGTTTTACAAATTTAGAATTGACAATTCAGTCAGAAGTTCATAAAGAAGTCAGCCAGGAGATATATGGGAGCCAACCTAACCCATTACAGTCACCACCAGCATGAAGCAGAGAGACTCACTCTCTCCTCTGGAGCCAGTACGGGGAATGGAGGCAAACCCTAGTGTAGCAGTGCTGCTTTAGAAACTCAGCAGCACTTTGGGCCACCTTCTCAAGGTGAAAACATTATCTCTTCTTTCTTTTAATCCTCATCTGAGGGCATGCTTAATGATTTTATAGAGAGGTGAAGGGAGGGAAGAGAGAAACATCCATTGGTTGCCTTCCTGTACATGCCTGACTGGGGATAGAACTCATAACCAGAAATTGAACCTGCAACCTTTTGGTGTACAGGACGATGCTCCAACCAACTGATTCACCCAGCCAGCACCATTCTATTATATCTAGAACCTCTTTTAACTCAAGAAAAAATATGCCTCTGTCTTAATGCCACAGTTAAATATCTATGTAGGCAGAAGTAGTACATGAATAGCCCTGTTTGTATATGAATGCTAGAGGAGATGAGAAACTATTTTATCAACTTGGTATTTTGACTCTTATTAGAACTCTTTCTACATATGGATAACTATTAAAGCTATTTTCTAAGAAGTCACATAACTGAACTATATTTTAGAGTGGTTTACATTGAGACTGATTCAGATTTAAGGTACAACTGAGTAAATGGCACAGTAGGTTGCTAAGGTTTTCTCTTGTCCTTTTTTCCTTGCTTTAACATTGACTGAAAAGCTAGAAATGCAGCCAACTGTATTAACTGTCTCCATATCTTGTTTATCAGTAAAATGGAATAGAAGTACAACTCTGAAGCTTAAAGGGAATATTGTGAAAATGTCAATACTTTTATAACATTTTAAATTTATTTTAAAGATGACTTGTTTTTTTTTAATGTGTTTTTATTTATTTTAGAGGGAGAGGGATAGATAGAAACATCGATGGGAGAGAGACATCAATTGGCTGCCTCCTGCACACACCGGGGATCGAGCCATAACCCGGACATGTGCCCTGACCAGGAATTGAAAGGGGCAGGGGGACTTTTTGGTTCATGGTCAACACTCAACCACTGAGCCACACCAGCCAGGCTTAAAATGATTTCTTAATCAATTATAACAAATGAGTGAATATTGTTTTTAATATTCAGTAAATATTTCCTACAAATTTAAGAACAATCTCATATTCTCTCAAGATAAACAGTTCCTCATTTAGAAAATCTTGGTAATAACTTGGTGGTGAAATTGCTATTTATAAAGTATGCATTTATTTTAGTAAAAGATGATGAATGCGATTCAGATGCAGAAAATGAACAAAACCATGATCCTAATGTTGAAGAGTTCCTGCAACAACAAGATACTGCTGTCATTTACCCTGAGGCACCCGAAGAGGACCAGAGGCAGGGCACACCAGAAGCCAGTGGTCATGATGAAAATGGTAAATGGAGCTTCACAGCTGTTTTTGTTTTCATCTTCAAAGGATTATTTCTATTACTCTACTGTAGGAACCTACTATCCTACTATAGAGAACATTTTTGAAAGCCAAAATTGATTGCAGGTGGCTGCAGAGATTAATCTCTTTAATTAAGAACATTGTCCATAATAACAGTATAGTGTAATATTAGTGGCATCTAATGTATATAGTGGTAATGCCACTGCATATGAAATGCTTAGAACAGTGCCTGGAAGTTGATTTCCATTCTCTAACATGGCAGCAAGTAGTGGAAATAGAAATTAGGATGACCCTTACTACCCATTGATTCTTTTCCACTCTTCTTCTAGCAAGCAAAACATGGTTGTCTGGTTCAAAACATACTAATTTGGAGACAACGGGTTTTTCTCTATCAGCTTTAGTCCATTCTGATATGAACAGCCACTGTATAAAGAGTAATAAAATGCAGTAAGAAAGTGTTCATAATCTACTGAAAAGAAATAAGCTGTTATTCATTCTGCCCTTCCTCCATGAACTGGAAACAGATGAAAATAGCTTGCTAAGAAATTGTATGCAAAATCTGTACCAAATGCTAGGACGTTACTTAGAATGTTTAAGGATATATCAAGTTGTAAGATCCTAATCTGATTTGATTTTTCCAGGGTCTCACTTCAATGGATATATGTAGTTTAAAGTCAAATAATCAACTTATTTAAGGCTTTTTTTTAGAGCAGTTGTGTGTTTACAACAAATTGAGACAGAGATACAGAGATGTCCCATATAACCCTTTCCCACACACATTCATAAGCCTTTCCCATTATCAACATAACTCACCAGAATGGTACTTTTCTTTTTTTTTTCTTTTTTGCCAAGGATGAACCTACATTGACACAACATAATCATTCCAAGTTCATAGTTTACCTTAGGGTTTACTCTTGGTGATGTACATTCTATGGGTTTGGACGAATGTATAAGGACATGTATTTATCATTATAATATCATACAGAGTAGTTTCACTAACCTAAAAATTCTTCTGTGCTCTGCCTATTCATTCATCTTTCCCCATCTCCCCTACCCCTGACAACCACTCATCTTTATGTTTCCATTGGAATCATATGTAGCCTTTTCAAATTGACTTTTTTCACTTAGAAATCTGCACTTAAGATTCTTCTATGTCATTTTAGGGCTTGATAGTTCATTTCTTTTGTGTTGAATAATATTCCATTGTCTGGATGCACCACAGATTATTAATCCATTCACCTTCTGAAGGATACCTTCCAAATTTTGGCAGTTATGAATAAACTGCTATAAACATCTATGCACAGATTTTTGTAGGGACATAAGTTTTCAATTCCTTTTGATAAACAACAAGAAGCACAATTGCTGGATTTGTATGCTAAGAGTATATATTCAGTTTTACAAGAAACTGCCAAATTGCCTTCCAAAGTAGCTGTACCAGTTTTCATTCTTACCAGCACTGAATGAGAGTTACTGTTGCTTCATGTCCTCACCAATATTTGGTGCTGTCAGTGTTCTGGATTTTGGATGTTCTATAGATGTGTAATGGTTTCTTGTGGTTTTAATTTGTGCTTCCATGATGACATACGATGTGGAGCATCTTTTCATACTTATCTGCCATCTATATCTTCTTTGGTAAGCTGTCTGTTAAGGTCTTTGGCCCATTTTTTAGTTATTTGATTTTTTTATTGAGTTTAAGAGTTCTTTGCATATTTTGGATAATAATCCTTTAGTAGATGTGTTTTTTTGCAAAAATTTTTCTCAGTCTGGCTCGTCTTATAATTCTCTTGATATTATCTTTCTTAGAGCAGAAGCATTTAATTTTAATGAAATGTAGCTTGTCAGTTACTTTTTATATAAATTGTGCCTTTAATGTTGTATCTAAAAAGGCATCAACCATAACCAACGTCATATAGGTTTTCTCCTCTTATCTTTTAGGAGTCTTATAGTTTTGCATTTTACAGTTAGGTCTGTGATCCATTTTGAGTTCATACTTGTGAATGGTGTATAGGTCTGTGTCTCGATTCAATTTTTTTTTTTTTTGCATGAGGATGTTCAGTTGTTCTATTACATTTGTTGACAAAATTGTTTTTGCTCTATTGTATTGCCTTTGCTCCTTTGTCAAAGATCAGTTGACAATATTTATGGGGATCTATTTCTGGGCTCTCTGTTCTGTTTCATTGATCCATTTGTCTATACCACATGTCTTGATTATTATAGCTTTATAGTAAGTATTAAAGTTGGGTAGTGTTAGTCCTCTGACTGTTCTTCTTCAGTATTGTGTTTGCTATTTTGGACCTCTTGGCTCCCCATATAAACTTTAGAATATTTATAAATATCCATAAAACAACCCTCTAGGATATATATTGGGATTGCATTGAATCTATATATGAAGTTGGGAAGAACTGACATCTTGACCGTATTGAGTCTCCTTATCAATGAAGTTGGAATATCTATTTATTTAGTTCTTTTGTTCATCAGAGTTTTGTTGTTTTCCTCATATAAATTTCATACATATTTTGTTAGCTTTATACATAAGTATTTCAAATTTCTTGATGCTAATGTAAATGGTATTGTATCAATCAACTTTTAAATTTTTGAAGGAAATTGAGAAAGATGGTATAGAAAAACAAAATAAATTCAATTGTAGAGTCAACTACTTTCCTTAAATCAGGTATAAACCATGAAAAAAAAGAGAACAAACAGAAGTTTAACTCCAGAATAGAGAGATTTTTTGTAACTAAATCAGTGACAAAGTAAATAGAAGTAGGGTACTTCAGAACTTTTTTTTCCAGTGTACCAAAAGTTCACATATATGAACACTATAGATTATTGCCCCTGGGAACACTACATTTCAGCTTAATGACAGTGTGCTGATTATCAATATTTGTATATTTGGAGAGTCTGTAGTTATTGGCATTATAATCCTACTAGTGACACAGTGCCCGGATTCATGCACATTGAAAGGAAATTAATTAGAAGGTGGCCAGTGGGGAAGGACTGGGCAAGACGGGCTGGACACGCCCTGGATCCAACCTCCCACGGACCTCCCCAGCATCTGCAGAGTGAGAGGGATCCCGCTGGCAGATGGGATCCCTCGGCCTGGCCTGCAGGTATCGGGCCGAAAATGGCTCTCCAACATCCCTGAGGGGTCCCAGAGTACAAGAGGATGCTCTGCAAAGTTGCTGTCATACAGGGTATGGAACGCAAGCACAAGTGTGCAGTAAACCAGATTCGGGGCCGGCATTGCTCCAGCAACAACATAACCCACAGCTGAAGGTGGAATGGCACAGCCCCACGAGGAATCGGGCTCCCTCCTCTCTGGTTTCAGGGTGCATCACCTGAGAACCACAGCTGCCAAGGCACTGCAGCTGGGCAGCTCCTGCATTGAGAGTCTGCCCCCTGGTGGTCAGTGCACATCATAGCGACCAGTCCAACGGTCGGACACTTAGCATATTAGCCTTTTATATATATAAACTAGAGGCCCGG
>NW_005368707.1:725188-725959 GCF_000412655.1 Myotis brandtii | reverse complement strand
ATCACTGGAGCAAGCAAACCTCCTGCTCGCTTCAGCTGCGTGGCTGCCAGCCGCCATCTTTTTTGGCAGTTAATTTGCATATCTCGCTGATTAGCCAATGGGAAGCGTAGCGGAGGTACGGTTAATTACCCTTTTTGTATTTTGTTAGATAGGACTAGAGGCCCAGTGCATGAAAATTCATGCACTCGGGGGTCCCTCAGCTCCCCGGGGGACCGGGCCTAAGCTGGCAGGAAGACATCCCTCTGGCAGCCTGGGAACCCTCGGGAGATGTCCACCTATGGGGAGCGGGGCCTAAGCTGCAGTCAGACAGCCTTAGTGCTGCCGAGGAG
This sequence comes from Myotis brandtii, assembly GCF_000412655.1. Taxonomy (NCBI): domain Eukaryota; kingdom Metazoa; phylum Chordata; class Mammalia; order Chiroptera; family Vespertilionidae; genus Myotis; species Myotis brandtii. Next base: position 725,630 of record NW_005368707.1, on the reverse strand, counting down.
GCAGGAGAGGCTCCCACCACTGCTGCTGCACTCACAGCCATCAGCCTGGCTTGTGGCTGAGCAGAGCTCCCCCTATGGGAGCGCACTGACCACCATGGGGCAGCTCCTGCAATGAGCATCTACCCCCTGGTGGTCAGTGTGTGCCATAGTGATTGGTCATTCCTGGTCATTTCGCCATTAGGGTCAATTTGCATATTACCTTTTTATTATATAAGACTATAGATCCAGTGCATGAATTCATGCACTGGGTCAAAACCTGCTCTTTGACATCCCCTGAGGGGTTCCGAATTGTGAGAGGGCGGTTCTCGGGTGACGCACCCCAGAATTGGGCTCCCTTCTCTCTTGCTGGGGTCCAGCCCCAGCGGGTCCAGGGGTTCCCAAAGGTGTGGACGGAGTCGGCGAAGAATGAATGACACGGAGGCAGTGTTCAGGTGATCATCAT
>NW_005368707.1:711597-725096 GCF_000412655.1 Myotis brandtii | reverse complement strand
CATTCAAAGGTTACTCTATTGTTCCACTAAGCTACAAGGAAGTAACTGAAGGAGGTCACTCCAAGCAAAGATCAAAGCGACCAACCACCCCTCTGACACTCAGTTAAAGGGCTTACTGATAAAAATCCTCACCTGGGGAAACAACCTTTCTTCTCCTAGCCAGGTTCCTTCCCCTATTGTCCTCTTACATCTGCATTTATCCTATTTGATCTTAATCCCATCCATTCCATACCAAAGGCTAGGGCATTTCTCATCTCCATTTCAAGGTCCCTTGAAACATCCCTGCAGAGACTGCCTCAAGCAGCCAGGGTGGATCGGCTTCCAGCACTCTCTGGTTCCGGATGTGTCACCCAAGAACCACAGCTTCCAAGTCACTGCAGCTCGGTAGCTCCTGCATTGAGCATCTGCCCCCTGGTGGTTAGTGCACATCACAGCTACTGGTCAGAGCATCTGCCCCCTGGTGGTCATTGCACATCATAGCTACTGGTCGGATGGTCGCTTAGGCTTTATATATATATATACTAGAGGCCCGTTTGCAGGAAGATTCCTGCAAGAATAGGGCTTCGCTCCCGTCTCTGCCACTCCTACCCCGCCCTTCTCTGCCGTTCCTACCCCGCCCGTCTCTGCTGCTTCTCTCCTGTCCGTCTCCGCTACCTCGGCTCTGTTGCTTGGCTTCCTTCTACGGTGTCTTCAGTCTTCGCTCCCAGCTGGTATATGCAAATTAGCCGCCATATATGTTGGCAGTTAATTTGCATATTGCTCTGATTAGCCAATGGTGGGCATAGCGAAGGTATGGTCAATTTGCATCTTTGTCTATTATTAGATAGGAGATATATATATATATCCCTACTGTTTCCATTTTGATTTCTTGGTTGTTTATTCGCCTAAATAAAATGTATTAACATTTCACCTATAGAAGCAGAACGTTAAAATAAACATAAAAAGGAAATAGAAAATCTTTAAACCCATATGTATATATGTAACAAAATCGTATTCAAAAAGCTTCGATGAAAGAAAACAATTAAAACAAAAGAAATGTTCCATTGCATAGATCAATGGTTCTCAACCTTCCTAATGTCACGACCCTTTAATACAGTTCCTCATGTTGTGGTGACCCCCAACCATAAAATTATTTTTGTTGCTACTTCATAACTGTAATTTTGCTACTGTTATGAATCGTAATGTAAATATCTGATATGCAGGATGTATTTTCATTGTTACAAATTGAACATAATTAAAACATAGTGATTAATCACAAAAACAATATGTAATTATATATGTGTTTTCCAATGGTCTTAGGTGACCCCTGTGAAAGGGTCGTTCGACCCCCAAAGGGGTCGCAACCCACATGTTGAGGACCGCTGGCATAGATCAAATAAGGTTAAACCTTGTAAAGTTCAGTGTTATAAATCAACACAGTAAAATCCCATAAAAATTGAGGCCCTAACCATTCTGGTTAATACAACATTTAAATTATAAAACATATTTTTAATTCAGGTATTCCTTACTTTTAGGTATCTATATATATAAAAACCTAATTGACCGACCGGTAGCTATGATGCGCACTGACCACCAGGAGTCAGACGCTCAACACACAGGCATGGAAACATGGAACAGACTGATGAATCTCAGAGGGAAGGGGGTGGGTGGAAGGTGGGAAGATATTAATCAAAGATCTTATATGCATACTAGAGGCCTGGTGCATGGATTTGTGCAGCAGTGGGGTTCCTTGGTCTGTCCTGCAGGGGTCAGGCCAAAACCAACAGTCTGACGTCCCCCGAAGGGTCCTGGATTGCGAGAGGGCACAGGCCAGGCTGAGGGACACACCAGTGCATGAATTCGTGCACCGGGCCTCTAGTATAGTATAATATATATACTGCTAATAGAGTATTTCACAATAGATAGTCTGTCACACCAGTAGCATTTGTTTAAGTACAAAAAGTTATTCAGAAACTCTTAAATTTTTAAAGTTTTAGCAGGTTAAACAAGCCCTGTGAGTTTAGCAGTTTAAACATGCCCTCCGTGTTCACTTCCTAAGTTGTGAACAGGCAAACTTTATTCCAGTAGGTTGATTTTCAAAAATTCTGAGTTAGTGGGGAGCAAATCAAGATTTTTCAAAAGTTTTATATCAAATAACACTATCAGTCTGAAATGTTATGCTAACTACCAAAGAAAGAGGAAGATACAAAAAAATTTAATTTTTTAGATAAGTGTATCAATGGTCACAGATGCATAAATAAATTATAGAAAATTTTTAAAATGACCAAGAAGGTTGTCTTTTTAGTAGTATTCATTTGCTACCTTAAGTTTATTATAGGAATTCTAAAAGATATTTTCCTTATATGACAAGCCTTTATTCCTAAAAAAGTATTTTTTTAAAAAACAATACAATATTTTCAAAAATAGAAACACAACTTTCACTTAACTTTTAAACCTGCATTCTATAACTTGCTTATAATGTCAAATATTTAGATTTACTTTTTTATTTTATACATGCTAGTGACGTAAAGATTAAATTTAAATTTTATATATGTGAAAAAATTCAATAGATTCTGATTTATGAAGGTAATTACTTGCTGTTAAAATACAGGGTGTCCCAAGTATACACACTTTGACAGCTGATAGCTCAATTTTGAAAATGACATGTATTTTAATAAACAACTGCCTTTATAATTATTCAAAGTGCCTGTATATATTTTTGGGGGGACACCCTATATAAGCAGCCTGTCATTTTACAAAATATTAGTATTTTGTTTATTAATTAGCGGGGTTAATCATGAAGGCAAAAAAGACATAAAAAATGAGAGCAGACAGCTCTCTAACACTATGAGTATAAGCAGCTTGAGTTTGAGTGATGGAAATCATTGTGATTCTGGTGCCAATAATGAACACTTGAAATAGTGGACTCTGACTTTTGCCATTGTAAATAGGATGGACTAGCAGTCCGGCAAAGAGAATGTGTCAAATGTTGACTTCTCACTTGCCAGTACAAATAGGAAATTCATACTAGACAAAACATAATATGATTCCAAAGAATTTCATCATGTGGCTAATCTAGTCCCCAAAGAAGTGGGTCATGTTAAAGTCATCACCAACAGAAAACTCTCTGGTACCAGTTGCCTTACTAATGAAAGATGCCATCCTAAACTTTGGGAGTTTTAGTTGTTTGATTTTTAATATATTAAATAAAATATTCATATTCATATTTTGATACATATATTAGCATATTTACCTAGCTTTGTCGAGTTAGGTGCTCAGTCTATTATATGTAGGCTGTTATTTGAGCAAGATATTTAATTTATATAAACTTGAATTTCAGTAAAGGTAACATATATTTATGAAACTTTTTTATATTGTTATGAAATTTTCTTTGGTGGTCTATTTTCCTAGAAGAAAATCAAAATGAAGGTAGAGATGAAATTTACAATAAGATGTCACTTAGGAACTTATTTCTTTGAAGAAATAAATCAAATATGGAAAACTTAGTTTAATAATATTCATTGGGGAACCAAGATGGCGGCAAGAATCAGAAAACCTGAATAGACCAATAACAACTAATGAAATTGAAATTTAAAAAAACACCCAGCAAACAAAAGTCCTGGACCAGATGGCTTCACAGGTGAGTTTTACTAAATATTCAAAGAAGAAATAACACCTATTCTCCTCAAACTATTCTAAAAATATCAGAATGAGGAAAGACTTCCAAGATCTTTTGACAAGACCAGCATTATCCTAATTCCCAAATCAGATAAAGACACTACAAAAATCAATAAGAAAACAGCAATCCTAAATGACATTCTAGAACAGATGGAACTAACATCTTCAGAAAATTCTACCCCAAAGCTACGGAATATACATTCTTCCGAAGTGCACATGGGACATTTTCAAAGATAGACTACATGTTAGGACATAAGCTAAGTCTCTACAAATTCAAGAAGATTGAAATCATATCAAGAATCGTCTCAAACCACAATGACATGAAATTAGAAATCAGCTACAATAAAAATGCTAAAAAACAACCAAATACATGTAGGCTAAATAGCATGCCATTAAACAATTAATGGATTACCAAAGAGATCAAAGATGAAATAAAAACATTCTGGAAACATAAAAATAAACACACAACAATCCAAAATCTATGGAACACAATGAAAGCTGTCCTGAGAGGGAAGTTCATAATAAAACAGACTTGGTTCAAAAAAAAAAAAAAAGAAAGAAAGAAAGAAAAACTGGGGAGAACCAAGATAGTAGTGTATGTAAATGCCTGTACTCACCACCTCCCACAACCACATAAAAATTACAACTAAAATAAAGAACATCATCCAGAACTGCCTGAAAGCTGGCTAAATGGAAGTCCTAAAACTAGAGAAAGAAGAAAGCACATTGAGACTACTAGGAGGGGTGGAGGCATGGGAAAAAGCTGGACCAGCACACACGAGTGCCACTTCTTTAATTGGGAGGGATATTGTTTCTGTGGAAGCCCCCCCAATGAGGAGCAAGGGGTCCCAGCCCCACATAAGACTCCCAGCTCATGCTCCCAGAGCTTGGAAAAGAAGTCCCCATAACTATGGCATGTAAAAACCAGTGGGGATAGGGGTTAAGTGACATATAGGCTGCTGGAGGCCCAGGTGTTCCTCTTAAAGGGCCAGAGCATGAACTGAACTTACCAGGTCCTGCTTCCTCTGAGTTCCAGTGCCAGGGAGAGGCTCTGGGGGACCCAGACACCTACAAGGAGAAACTGGATTGTCTGGCATCAGGGCAGGAACTCAGGGTGGCTTTCTCCCAGATGTAGGTGCTCAAAGGGGTCATTGTTCCTGTGCTGGGAACTCCTGGGTCCAGGGCTGACGGGCAGCCATTTCTGTTTGCTCTGCCCTGATGATTCCCTGAGATTCTGCCCCATCCAATTTGCAGCCCCACCCAACCTGTGTGCAGTGGCTTTTGCATATGAATGGCTTGTCCTTGCTCAGGCTTCAGACTTTATAAAATCTCTCAAACAAGTTGCAGCTGGGTCAGGAAGCCCCAAATCTATCAATAAAAGGCCCAAGACCCAGCACTAGCACCAGCCTGCCTTGCTTCACAGCTGGGCCTCACTTGGGCACCTCCAAGACCAATACATATAGGAGGAATCTGCAGCTCTCTCTGTAGCTCCCGCTGGGTGGCCCCTGGCAGTGGCTGACTTTGCACCTCCAAGGATACCCAAGAGTCAGTGCATCCGGTGGACAGCATCAGACCATACCAGATTACAACTCTACACATCCATAAGCAACATACTCAAGCAACAGACTCAGTAAGTACCAAAGCCACACTGAAGCAAGTCCTGCTCCATAGGGTGTCTTCTGCATAGCAGCTCTCCCACTGTAGTCACAGCTGGTCCTCACAGCTAATTGGCCTGGAGGTCAGTTCCTCACAGTGACACCAATAGCAATCAAGTCTTAACTACAACAAGACTGTGTTCACAGCCCACCAAGGGGCACACCTAGAGTACCCTGCTCAGTTGACTGAAGAGGCTAAGCTACTGGGCCCTATAGGACACCTTACTACATAAGGCCACTTTACCAACTCCAGGAGACATAGCAGCTCTACCCAATACACAGAAACAAACACAGGGGAGCAGCCAAAATGTGGAGACAAAGAAACATGTCATAAATGAGAAAAATGGAAAAAAGCAAACTACTGGGTACAGAGTTCAAAACCACAGTTACAAGGTTACTCAAGAATCTTCATGAGACCTTCAAGTGACTTAGTACTACTTTCAAGGATCTTAGTGAGAATACCAAACACATGGAAAAAAACAGCAGTTAGAAATTAAGCATACACTGACTGAAATAAAGAATAATATGCAGGGATTCAACAGAAGACTAGAGGATTCCAAGAATCAAATCAATGTGAAATATGAGGAAGCAAAAAATACCCAATCAGAAGAGCAAAACTAAAAAAGAATTCAAATATAGGAAGATAGTGTAAGGAGCCTCAGAGACAACTTTAAGCATAGCCAACATTCACATTATGGAGGTACCAGAAGGAGAAGAGAGAGAGCAAGATATGAAAACCTATTTGAAGAAATAATGACAGAAAATTTTCCCTACCTGGTGAAAGAAATAGACTTACAAGTCCAGGAAGCACAGAGAGCCCCAAACAAGAGGAACTCAAAGGGACCGCACCAAGACACATCATAATAAAAATGCCAAGGGCTAACGAAGAGAGAATAGACACATCATAATAAAAATGCCAAGGGCTAACGACAAAGAGAGAATCTTAAAAGCAGCAAGAGAAAAGCAGTTAGTTACCTACAAAGGGAGCACCCATATAACTATCAGCTGATTTCTCAACAGAAACTATGCAGGCCAGAAGGAAGTGGCAAGAAATATTCAAGGTGATGAATGGCAAGGACCTACAACCAAGATTACTCTATCATTTGGAATTGAAGGTCAGATTAAGAGCTTCACCAACAAGAAAAAGCTAAATGAGTTCATTACCATCAAACCAGTATTACATGAAATGTTGAAGGGTACTCTTTAAGAAGAGGAGGAAAATGAAAAGGAAGAGGAAGAAGAAGAAGAAAAATATAAAGATAAAAAATATGAACTAAAAATGGCAACAAATACATATCTATCAACAATTTAATCTAAAAATCAAAATAAACTAATAAGAAACCTAATGAACAGAATAAACTGGTGAATGAAATAGAATCAGAAGCATAGAAATGCAACAGACTGACAATTCTCAGTTTGAAGGGGGGTGGGGGGAGCAGGAAGAAAAGATCTCATATGCATATATGCATTACCTATGGACACATACAATAGGGTGGCAAAGGCCTGGGATGGGATGGGAACTGGATGAAGGGGGAACAAGGGGCAAAGGATATCTGTAATATTCTCAACAATAAAGATAAAATAATATTAATTGACAAAGTAATACTACATTTTAGGATTGTCAGGTTACACGGTTCCAAAATTACGTATAGTTCATTTAGTGAAGCCCAATTTATGCATAATACTTTTTTTCTGAAAGCTATCCTATATTCATTCATTGAAAATTATACAGATAATTTTTCATTGTATTTCAGTAGGGGAAAGAAGATGAATAATCATGCACAAGAGATATTTATGGGCCAAGCCTAGATCTGGCTCCTACTAACACCGCCCTCTCCAAAATACATGCATTTTTTTTAGTCTAAACATGGTCATATGGCCTCCTAACTACAATGAGTCTTAGAAAAATAGTCTAGCTATGTACTACTTACTCTCTGAAGATAGTAACTCATTTTGAAATTTGAAATTTGAAAGGATGAACATTAAATAAATAATAATGACATTGTTACCTATAAAAAGATTCTGTTATGGTATACAAGTCCATTAATATGTGTACATTTACAAATGTAACGTACATTCTAATTTTACTTTTGTTTCTTGTTTTTGTCTGACCATATAAAAGAAGAAAAGAATTAGAGTTTAGTGAAAAAAATGGGACTTTAAAGTCAGACAGCAAACATTTGAATCCTGACTTAGTCATTTACTGGCTGTGTGACTTTTAAGTTATTTAATCTTTCTGAGCCTTATTCATGTTTGCCCTTATAAAATAGAGTGAGTATCATTATATTGTTCTGAGGATCAAATATAAACTGGGAAGCCTAATATCTCGCATAGAGCTTAAGGAGGACTCACTGGTAGCTTTGGTAACATTTTTTTTTTATTTTTCTACAATTTATTTTTCAATTACAGTTGGCAACCAATATTATTTTATATGAGTTTCAGGTATATAGCATAATGGTTAGACAGTTATATAATATGCTGATTTTTTTTTCCAATTTTTAAAATTTATGATCTTGCTTTTACAGGAACACCAGATGCATTTTCCCAATTACTCACCTGCCCGTATTGTGATAGAGGCTATAAACGCTTTACCTCTCTAAAAGAACACATTAAATATCGCCATGAAAAGAACGAAGATAACTTTAGTTGCTCTTTGTGCAGTTACACCTTTGCATACAGAACTCAACTTGAACGTCATATGACATCACATAAATCAGGAAGAGATCAAGTAAGTGAAAAACTGAGCTCACTAGCTCTCCAAATTTTGAGAATTCATCTCTCCATAGAAGGAAAGGGTTTTAATATACTTAAAAGTTAAAAAGATGTACTAGATAATGTCTTCTATGCAGCTTTATAAAAATTAAAGTGATTATTTTAATTATCTGGTTACTTCTGAGTTATAAATCACATGTGATCATGATTTTAAAGCTAAGTATTTCTTTTTCAGATAAGATCCCTTTTATCTCAATTTATTTATTTTGCTTATACTGTAACAAATATTTCTCTTAAGTTTATAACTAGATTTCATAATGCATTGTATTAAAATGTTCAGTGCAGGAAAATAAATACTGGTTACATAAATCACATGACTTACTACTGACCAAATTTAAAAGGACAATAATGATAAAATTTTATTTTTTTGTGAACCACTGACTCTTTATTCTCAGTATAAGCTATAGTGAATAAGGGAAGTTGCTTCCTCTAAGAATCTAAAGTTTAGATTCCAATATATTTTTATTCTGAAGACTCAATTTTCATATGGTTTATTCTACTTCTTTGTCACTTTACCTCAATTTCTAGAGGTATAAACCAAGATTACTCTATAAGTATTAAGTTACATGTAAACTTGTTGGCTCTATACTTAAGAATTAAAGTAAAAGAACCTTCCCAGTTGTACTTCTTTTATAAGGTCTTAATAACTATCAACTATAAACAATCAACTGAATATCATTAAATCTAACTTCAAAAATCAAATAACTATTCAACTGCATGGGGTATGTCAAGGCTGTATGTGTGGTTGGGGCACATGTCCATTTTCTTACATTAGAGAAAATATCTATATACATGAGTCTCTATGAACTTTGCCCTAGGAATGTACCTAACATATATCATATGTCCCATAGACAACAAATTAGACCTTTTGCTAAGATGATAGCCAAACCAAAATACCAAACAAACAAAAAATTATGGAAAAAGAATTATTGAACATGGTCAGCCTATTTCTCAGGACTTGAGCAACAACACTCACAAAATAAGATTGGGGGTTGGGGACTGGCAAATCAGGTACTATAGGACCAAGATTGCCTTAGATAGATTAATGATTAAGTTTGTGAAGAAGCACTTGAAATGGGAGAGAGTACCAAAAGGAGAAAACTGGTACAGAGAAGGAACTACTGAACACAAACACCATCTATTTACCATATGCCCCTATTATAGTCTTACTAGAGGCCTGGTGCATGAATTAGTGCATGGGGGGTGGGGGTCTGGCCTGCCCGCCCTGATCAGGGGGATCAGGCTGGGCTGGCCAGGAGGAGGGGATATGGGAGGTTGTCCAGCCAACCCTGCCCCTTGGTCAAACTCCCGGTCAAGCTCCTGGTCAAGGGGACAATTTGCATATTAACCTTTTATTATATAGGATTAAGAACAATATAGACAAGTGCTCTTTTTATCTGAGACTCCTCAGGTAACCACAGTATAGATGGGCCTTGGGAAAAGAGCATATTCAATGAAATTTGGGGAGCATATTTATCCTGTAACTGCTGCCCCCATATACTCTCTATACCAGTGATGGCGAACCTATGACACGCATGTCAGAGGTGACACGCGAACTCATTTTTTTGGTTGATTTTTCTTTGTTAAATGGCATTTAAATATATAAAATAAAAATCAAAAATATAAATCTTTGTTTTACTATGGATGCAAATATCAAAAAATTTCTATATGTGACACAGCACCAGAATTAAGTTAGGGTTTTTCAAAATGCTGACACGCTGAGCTCAAAAGGTTCACCATCACTGCTCTATACCAACGGCCTTTGTCAAAGGACAGGCAGAGCTAATAGTGAAAGCAGGAGATGCCATTATAAAAGCAAATCGTAAGATCTCTGATGAGCATGAAACCCCCTTTTTGATGATTTTTCTAATGGCAGCAGAGGTAGTAGGTTTATATATAAAGTGTGTGGTCAATTAAGGTCAGAAAAGAATTGTGATAAAATTTGGGACCAATAAGGTACAAAAATATAATTGGGTGGTTTTAGAAACAATTTAGTTATGAGGCAGAAAACTAGAGGTAGAATGTCTAGCATGCTGGCCTTTGAAAATCATGCCACATCTTAAAGGTAAGCATTTCTATGTCTTATTCATTTATTCATTCAACAAATATTTGAATTAATTTATTCATTCAACAAATATTCTATTATTTGTCAGGCCCTGTTCTAGGTGTTAAAGGCACAATAGTAAAAAGGATGAGCAAAATCTCTGACAGTAGGGAACATATACAGGGTGGTACAAAAGTAGGTTTACAGTTGTGAGTGTGCAAAGCACAGAGTTTATTCTTGTACTAGAGGCCTGATGCATGAAATTCGTGCAAGGACTTTGGCCCCTGCCTCTGCAGCAGCCACCTCTGCCGCAGCCTGCGCCCACCGCCACCACAGCCAGGGGGCCTTGGCTGCCTTTGCCGTGGCCCCTGCCCACTGCAGCTTTGTCCGGAAGGAAGGATGTCCAGTTTAATTAGCATATTATGCTTTTATTATTATAGATGAGAGGCCTGCTGCACGAAATTCATGCACTGCGGGGGTGGGGGGGGGTTTCCCTCAGCCCAGCCTCCACTTTTTCTAATCTGGGACCCCTCGGGGGATGTCCAACTGCCGATAGGGATCCGGCCTAAATGGGCGGTCGGACATCCCTCTCATAATCCAGGACTACTAGCTCTCAACTGCTCACCTGCCTGCCTGCCTGATTGCCCCTAACTGCTTCTGCCTGCCAGCCTGATCACCCCCTAACTATTCCCCTGCCAACCTGATCGATGCCTAACTGCTCCCCTAGCCCGATTGCTGCCTGCCAGCCTGATCACCCCCTAACTATTCCCCTGCCAGCCTGATCGATGCCTAACTGCTCCCCTGCCAGCCCGATTGACCCAACTGCCCTCCCCTGCTGGCCTGGTTGCCCCCAACTGCCCTCCCCTGCCAGCCCAGTCACTCCCAACTGCTCTTCCCTGCAGGCCTGGTCACCCCTAACTGCCATCCCTCCCCTGCAGGCCCAGTCACCCCTAACTGCCCTCCCCTGCCGGTCTGGTTGCCCACAACTGCCCTCCCCTGCCAGCCATCTTGTGGCTGTGAGCGCCGCCATCTTTGAGGGTGTGGCAGTCAGTTAGCATATTTCCTCCTTATTGGCTGTGTGGCTGTGGGCGCCGCTATCTTTGAGGGTGGGGCAGTCAGTTAGCATATTCCCTCCTTATTGGCTGTGGGTGACACCATCTTTGCGATGGCATGAGGGTCAATTAGCATATTCCCTCTTTATTAGATAGGATTATTATTTATTACTGTGTTTTCCATATGAACAACTGTATACCTCCTTTTGCACTACCCCATACTAATGTGATATGTAACAGATATAAAATATAAAAAACAGATAGTATGAAGAAAAATAGAGTAAGAGGATAGAAAGTGATGAAAATCACTATTTTTAGAGGGTAGGGAGACCTTTCTGAGAATATGCCATCTGAACTAAAACCTGAATGAAATGAAGAAGCCAATCATGGAATGATTGGGGGAAGGACATTTCACTCAAAGGGAACAGACTGAAGCATGAAAAGGCCTTGAGGCAGAAACCTGTCTGATGCCACCAAAGAACAGTCAGGAGGCCAGTGTGAACAAAGGGATAAAAGAAGGTGAGGCCCAGGAGGCAGATGATGTAGCTCTTTGAATAGGCCATAATAAAGACTTTTGATTTTATTCCAAAGTATGATAGGGAAGCCTTTGAAGGATACTGAATTTTAACTTTGTTTTTTTAAAGGGAGAGAGAGAGAGAGAGAGAGAGAGAGAGAGAGAGAGAGAGAAGCATCAATGATGAGAGAGAATTGTTGATCAGCTACCTCCTGCACATCCCTTACTGGGGATCAAGCCTGCAACCAGGCAGCTGTCATGATGGGGAATCGAACTGTGACCTGATTCATGGGTTGATGCTCAACCACTTAGCCACACCAGCCAGGCATTAACTTTTTTTTTAAGGGGACACTGACTGTTGGGTAAAGAATAGGTCAAGAGAGACAAAAATGAAAGCGGGGAGATGCTATTGCTAAAGTCCAGGCCAGGGGTAGTTGATGGTTTAAACTTGGTGGTGGTGACAGACTATCACCTAATGAGTAATATTGGATTCAGAATGTATTAATTTGGCTTGCCGATTGAATGGGTAAGGACATAAGAAAAAGAGAGGGTTCAAGGATTACTTCAAAGTTCAGGGCCTAAGCAATAAATAAATGAGAGTGTTATTCACAAAATTAGGAAACACTAGAGGAGGAACTGTTTTTCAGGAGAGAAGTTAAGAGTTTAATGTTAGTCATGTTAACAGATGCCTATCACTTTCCAATATCAAGGAATATCGAGGAAGCAATTGACGATAAGAGTCTGGAGTTGAAGGGAAAGGTCTAAAGATATAAATTTGGGAGTTGTCATCATATGTTCAGTATTTTAAGCCGTGGGTTTGAATGAAGTAGGGCCTGATACATAGTAAGTACATATTTTCTTTCCTTCCTACATGAAAGACAAAATAAAGGACATTCCAGTTTCGGTGAGCATGAGGCAAGTAGTACTTGAGTTAAGCCTTTGAAAGATAGGTAGAATTTTAAAAGTCATAATTAAAGGGAAACATAGCCAAGAAATAGGGAATAGTATAAATCAAAGCCAGGAGAGAGAGAAGAGCAATGAGTATGCAGAAAACAGACTCAATAAATGACTTAGGCAGGAACTTTTAGAGAACTGGTAAAGAATAAGCCTTCAAACTCAGGAGCTATGAACTTGGAATCTGTAGACTCAATCTGTATTTAGGGGTTGATGGGAATCCTTTGGAGGTTTCTGAGCAGGATTTGATTCAATTCAAGCAATTTGGGGTTGTTTGTTTTCTCGGGGGCGGGGAGGACAGTTGTTTTTTATTTAGAGCTTTATAACCCAAAGCAAGATATGAGAGCTTGTTTAAGAAGAGATTGCAATTTTGAAACAAGAAATCTGTACAACTCCTCCAGGCAATGACTGTGAAGGAAGTAGCTGTGTCTCAGAAACTTGTTCCCATAGGTTCTTAACACTTTTGTATCTCAGGCCCCCATATTCACAAAGTTAGGGATTTTGCAAACTCAAATCAATTCAAGCAGTGTTTTTCTAAGATTATAGGTGTAGGATATATTTGTAATACATAAATGGAGATTTGATGAATGAGAAAGAAAACTATCCTATATAATAAAGAGGTGATATGCAAATTAACCTCCACACCCTTACAAGAAGGCTACCTACGACCAGGCCAGCAGGAGGGTTAGTGAGGGATGACCAAATGACTGAACAGCAGGCTGCATGGAGTGACCAGGCCGGCAGGGGCGGGCAGTTAGGGGTAACCACTGGCGAGGGTTGCAGTTGGGGATGACCAGGCCAGCAGGGGGGCAGTTGGGGGCGATTAGGCTGGCAGGAGGGCAGTTGAGGGT
>NW_005368707.1:703954-710400 GCF_000412655.1 Myotis brandtii | reverse complement strand
CAGGGGGCAGTGCCCCAACCCCCTGATTGGCCCTGCTCTGTGCGTGACAGGGGGTGGCGCCGCAACCTCCCCATCGACCCTGCCTTGAGTGTGACAGGGGGCGGTGCCCCAACCCCCCAATCGGCCCTACCCTGAGCGTGACTGAGGGTGGCATCGCAACCTCCCAATCCGCCCTGCTCTGTGCATGACAGGGGGCAGTGCCCAACCCCCTGATTGGCCCTGCTCTGTGTGTGACAGGGGGTGGTGCTGCAACCTCCCCATCGACCCTGCCTTGAGTGTGACAGGGGGCGGTGCCCCAACCCCCCAATCGGCCCTACCCTGAGCGTGACTGAGGGTGGCATTGCAACCTCCCGATCCGCCCTGCTCTGTGCATGTCGGGGCGGCGCCCCAACTCCCCAATCGGCCCTGCTCTGAGCCTGACCAGGGGCTGCACTTAGGGATTGGGCCTGCCCTCTGCCACCCGGGAGCAGGCCTAAGCCAGCAGGTCGTTATCTCCCGAGGGGTCCCAGACTGCGAGAGGGCACAGGCCAGGCTGGGGGACCCCCCTCCCCTCCCGAGTGCACAAATTTTTGTGCACCGGGCCTCTAGTCAAACATATAAGAGGATAAAATACTTTTTAAAAAGCCTGGCCTTATCTCCTATTCAGGAGATCTTGTTTTTCTATTGAGTAACTGCTTTAGACAGGTTACTGAATGTTCTTGACTTCAATTTCTTTATCTGTAAATTAGAGGGCAAATGAGATAATCTCTGCAGTTCCTCATAATGTATATATTATTTTTGCCAAATACTATTATTGCTTATAAAGTATGATTCTGATACTTTAAATTAAAAAATGTAGATTTTTCTTTATGTCAAAATTCTGTTCTCAGTATCACCCTCCTTTTTGGTAATATTTCAAGTGTTAGGTTTTTGTAACTGCTATAATTTGAGGCCTTTAAGAAACAAAATAATCACTAGAACATTTTAGCAAATTGGATGTTCTTTATGTCTAAAGCTGGTTTTGCTTTATAAATAAAATACCCATTTTTTTTTATAGAGACATGTGACGCAGTCTGGAGGCAATCGTAAATTCAAGTGCACTGAATGTGGAAAAGCTTTCAAATACAAACATCATCTAAAAGAGCACTTAAGAATCCACAGTGGTAAATATTTGTTATCTTCCTACACCTTGAATACTATAGCATACATGGAAATAAATATTATAACGTGATCTACACACATGATTAGAAACTCCTTGCTTTCTTTTAGGATGCAGATGAATCTGGAGAAATTTTCAGTTTATAAATGGTATTTTAATGGAGGTTTAATCTTTGACTAAGGTATATCAAGTTAATATAATATGACTCACTCAAAATTTCCTTATCAGAATACATGTACAACCTAAAAACACTTCAGCTTTCTGATGAATGTTAATTATTTGGCCTCTTTTGCACAGTTAATAATGAAAAAGGATATAGAGGTACAATTTGCACAAGAAAATAAGAAGATGAAGACATTATTTACAAAACAGAAGTAGAAATGGAACCCAGATAGGAAATGCTGAGGGGTGATGTGGAGTCAGCAAGGGAAGATAGCGTGAGGGGAGAGGGAACCCTGCAGTATTAATGAGAACAGAAAAGAAAAATGGGTCTTCCATCATTTCAACTCCCTATTCCACATCATTTTCTAAATCATTACTTACAAAATGAATATTATTATATGATAAAATATTATGTCTCTGTTAGAAACATAAAAACAAAGATGGGAAGGCGGGAGTGGAGGGGTGGGGAATGATTAACCAGGGAACTTTATAAAACCCATGGACACAGACAATAGGGTGGTGAAGGCCTGGGATAGGGGGAGTGGGTCAATGGGAAAAACAAAAGAAACAAAGGGGACATCTGTAATATTTTCAACAATAAAGATAAATAAGTATTAAAAAAACAAATATAACTATATTTGCATTTCTGCAGAGGGTCTATTTGAACAAAAGCTATAGAGAAAAATTAGCACCCCACATTGCACTGTAAAATGTTAATTTCCCAATTAATTTTGATATGCAATTTTAGATTTAAGTAATTTTAATGAAAAAATTTGTTAGCTAATAAGTTGGAAATTATTTGCACATTGCTTATTTTGTGAAAATTGGTATATTAACGTTTACATTTTACAAACATCACCCTACAAAAAGAGTACAGCTGGGTGACTTTGTGAGGGGTAGTTTGTGATACCTGTATATTATTTTGGAACTTCAAATGTTCTGGAAGTTTTACTGTATTGTTCATTGGGGGCTAAATAATGTTAATATCATCACTTAAAAATTCTCAAACCAAGATTCTTATAAAAACACTTATTTTCACACATTAATGTTTCTGGAAAGTAGAGGTTTTTTTTCTTTTATAGCCTGCCACAGGATTCTATTTCTTACCTTCTGTTTTCATATCAATAATCTACACTAATAAAAGACAAAGATGCTAATTGACTGTACCTTCGCTACACCCTAAGCCCCACCCACCAGCCAATCAGAGTGACTATATGCAAATTAACCCAACCAAGATGGCGGCCGGCAGCCACGGAGCTGGAACAAGCAGGAGGCTTGGTTGCCCAGGCGATGGAGGAAGCCAAGCTTCCTGCCAGCCCTGAGCCGGCTCCTCAGCAGCGCTAAGGATGTCCGACTGCAGCTTAGGCCTGCTCCCTGCTGGCAAGTGGACATCCCCCAAGGGCTCCCAGGCTGCCAGTGGGATGTCTGACTGCCAGCTTAGGCCCAGTCCCCCAGGGAGTGGGCCTAAGCCAGCAAGTGGTCATCCCCCCAGGGGTCCCAGACTGCGAGAGGGCACAGGCTGGGCTGTGGGACCCCCCCGACTGCACAAATTTTTGTGCAACGGGCCTCTAGTATATTTTTAATAAACCTCCCTTCCTACCAGAGGTGATTTGAAGTTGATAGAGTTACAACTAATTTGGGAGAGCTTTTTTAAATGTTGAAATGGGGAAGAGGAGGGAAAATAAAGCTTAGAGTAAAATTTATGTAAAAGTGAATGTCATATGGTCCTGTTCCAGTTGAGTAACAGAATTTGTCAAATCTATAGATGATACAAAGCTGGGAAGCATGGCTCATACCAAAGATTATAATACAGATCTGGAAGCAAGTTGATATTTAATCACATGATCCTGCATTGGTATATTCAACAGTCAATATCAATCAAGCAGTAAGTAGGGAGCTACTGTATGTAGTACCTACAGAAAAATTTTAGGAGTTTAGATGGTCAAGAGCTTTATCTAAGCTAACAATATGCTGCTGCTGTTTAAAAAATTAATGCAGCCTGGCCGGTGTGGCTCATGGTTTGATTTTGGGTCAGGGCACATGCTTGGGTTTCAGGCTCCATCCCCAGCATGGGGCATGCAAGAGGCAGCCAATAAATGATTTGCATCATTAATGTTTCTATCTCTCTATCCCTCTTCCTTCCTCCCTGGAAATAAAATAAAATATAAAATAAAATAAATAAAATAAAATAAATAAATAAAATAATTAAATAAAATGTTAATGCAGCCCTGGATGGTGTGGCTCAATTGGCTGAAAGTCATTCCCATGCACCAAATGGTCAGGGCATATGCTAGGATTTATGACTTGAACACCGGCTGAGTAGGAGGAATGCAGGAGGCAGCCAATGGGTATTTCATTTCACATCAATATTTCTCTCTCTTTCCTCTTCTCCCTTCCTCTCTCTTTAACATTCAATTTAAAAATCTTAAAAAAAAAACTAATGCAGATTTAGGCCTTGTCATGGAACACAGAACTCTGCACTGCTCATTCTTTACATATTAATATCTGTCTTGTTCTTAAAATTATTTAATAAGAGGTTTATATATTTTTAATACAGCAAGAAATTTTAATTTGAAATATATAAGGAAAATAAAGTTAAGGAAGTAAAACAGGCATGTAACAAATGTGATAAAAAGGAATACTCTGAAACCCCTTGCACATCCTGGAAGTAGACCACAAATTAGACTCTGAGGGTTAGGCAGTAAGAAACCTGCAATCAGTAACCCAAGACCAGTGTCTGTGAGTAAAAGAAATCTGTTGCTAGGAAAAGCACACTTTTTCCTGATAACTAAGTCTATAGAGAAACTTGTTCCTTGAAGCATCATAAAGAAGAAAGAGCAAAATACAATTTATATCATCCTCAGAAATATACTTAATATAGTGGAGAATTTGATAGAATTTTCTTTTTAATATAATATTCTTCAACACAATCCAGTGATATTTCACCAAAGTACAATTAGGAAAAAGCATTTCTCCAGGGTGGCTACTTGAACAATCTAAGTCTACAGCTCTCTGATAGCCTATTTTATTCCAAAAGAAAATGTTGAGCTGGGGTACTCAGTGTTACCCCAGAACTGGTAGCAATTTGCAAGCTAGTTATTACCGGTTCTTTAAATACAGAAACAAGAGGAAGCATTTACAAACTGTTATATATCAAGACAATGCTGTGATGATTTCATTCTATTTTACACAAAGTTGATCTTTAGTAGTTTGTAAATTTAAAACAAAAAATGAAAAAAACACACATAAGTGGTCCTTCATCATAGTGTTAAAAGCACTGTTCAAAGTATCTAATAATGGATGACTGCATATCCTTCAGTAAACTTTTAAAAAGTATTAAGGATCGTGGTCCTCAATTATATTCCCTAAAATTATACTGATTGTTGCTATCTTGTGATATCCATAAAATGAACCCTCTGTAGAGTCCTGTGTCAGCCATCATTTGAGCTCTGCATGTGGGAATTAAGCTGTAATGAGCAAGAGGCTACCACACCTCTACTCTGAGGTGAGACAAAATAGCACCTGCATGTGGGCTATGATCCTCCCCAGAAAATAACTTGGGTTTGTTCCATAGCCTTATATTAATTTTAGCTTGGAAAATTTTTACATCAGATGTAACCGAACACCCATCTCTGCCCTAAAAACACACACACACACAAAACAAACAAACAAACAAAAACAAACCTCAATATTCATAGTACATCTAACTTTGAGCAGCACAACTTACTGATGTCACCTCCAGGGTTTGATAGCTGCAAACACTAACCTAAATTGATAAATTAAGTGATGTACTTTAGCTATACACCATAAAGCTATGAAGTTAGAAAGTAGGAGTTTTCTAACAAACATAGTGACTTTGGCTTTCAAATAATTGTTCTACAGACTTTCTAACAAAAAAATATTAGAGTATTCCCAACAATAATGATAACTAACATGTATTGAACACTTAACTATGTACATCCACATTCTAGTTATTTTTATGTATTTTATGTAGTCAGACTTGTTCTATGTGGCATTAGGACAAACTAGCACAGGGAAGTAAGTGGGCATCATACCAAACTGACTGAAACTGTATCTCAGTAGAATGCTTTTTAAAAGAATCACTAACATTTAGTGAGAGCACCCTGAGTTTCACTGTATTATCTTATCTATATATATAAAAGGCTAAATGACGGTTTTTCCAACTAGCCCAGGGGTGGGCAAACTTTTTGACTCGAGGGCCACAATGGGTTCTTAAACTGGACCGGAGGGCCGGAACAAAAGCATGGATGGAGTGTTTGTGTGAACTAATATAAATTCAAAGTAAACATCATTACATAAAAGGGTACGGTCTTTTTTTTTTTAGTTTTATTCATTTCAAACGGGCCGGATCCAGCCCGCGGGCCGTCGTTTGCCCACGGCTGAACTAGCCAGTACATATGACACGCACTGGCAATTTAAAAATAAACGCTACCTCGCGCGTGCACAAAACATATAAATTCTCACTGGTGCCAATCACACACATGTGTTTTGATCTGTCATTGTCAATCGTGAATTTGGTTGTTTTTGTTGACATTCAGTGTGAACCACATTGCGATTAATTCATCAACCGTCCCACCAACCGACCTGCCAGTACATATGACATGCACTGGCAATTTAAAAATAAACGCTACCTCGCGCGTGCACAAAACATATAAATTCTCACTGGTGCCAATCACATGGGGGTTTTAATTTTATAGTACTAATAGTGGCCCAGTGCATGGATTCGTGCACATTGAAAGGAAATTAATTAGAAGAAAGATTCGTGCGGTAATTACGTTATTGCAAAACATTACATGTCAAAATAGTATATGTATAATATAGTATTATAAAATTAAAATACAAAATATTTTAATATCACTATTCTCTCTTTCTCTATAATAGAAGTGTCAGAGATGAAAGAAAATCACTAAAATGTATGTGAAAATAATATATACATTGATTAATAAACAATTACAACATGATATAAAAACAACAAAGACATGATATAAAAATAACAAAAACATGACATAAAAACATTGATAAAAACAATGATTGATAAATTAATAAATAAACAACATGATATAACAACAAAGACATGATATAACAACAACAAAGACATGATATAAAAACAACAAAAACATGATAT
>NW_005368707.1:698088-703583 GCF_000412655.1 Myotis brandtii | reverse complement strand
TGGATAATAAAGAACATTACAAACTGTTGAACAAAAATAGAGGCAAAGAGGCATTGAATAGACTGTCAAACTACAGTGGGAAGGTAGGGGAGGATACAGCTTTAACTTTAACGTCACACGCTCTTCGATTTCAAGAGAAAGCAACATATAACTGACCATGTCCTAAAATGGGTTTAGGTAGGAATATTCCTACTCTGTC
Source organism: Myotis brandtii (assembly GCF_000412655.1). Lineage (NCBI taxonomy): Eukaryota > Metazoa > Chordata > Mammalia > Chiroptera > Vespertilionidae > Myotis > Myotis brandtii. The sequence continues at coordinate 703,384 of NW_005368707.1, read as the reverse complement.
TAGAGTTTGACCTTGTGATTTATTAATAATCATTGCAAATGCTGGCATCACAGGAAACTGCCTTTGAATTAATTTAAATGGGAGGCCAGTGTCAGACAGGGACAAATCAGTTCTTGGAATCAGAACAACCTCTCCTTCCGCAGATCCTATTAATACTTCAGCTTCGATTATGTTAGGTCACAATCTTTTGATAATAAATCTAGTACAAAGACCCCATTTACTATTAAGATTTCTAGTAGCGTGATGATTGCACCCACTTTCAATTTTAATTTATTACATGGAATTCCTGAAGGAGTAATACTATTAAGAAAGTCGATGGGGAAATTTTCCTTGTGCGAGTCAACGATTATTTTTAAATTGCCAGTGCATGTCATATGTACCAGTCGGCTGGTCGGTCAGACGGACGGACGGTTGGTCACTTAGCCTTTTATATATAGAGATACTATACATACTACTTTGACATGTAATTTTTTGCAGTAACGTAATTACCGGATGAATCTTTCTTCTACTTAATTTCCTTTCAATGTGCACAGATCCATGCACCAGGCCACTAGTATAACTATAATAAGCCAGTGAGGGTATATCTACATTTATTTACACACCAAAACACTGAGGCTTAGAAAGGTTAAGAAAATATTATGTGGCAGACCTAGGATCTGAACCCAAATCCATGGGCCTCAGCAAGACCAAACTGGACCATCTTCATAGAGTTGCCTAGCAGCAGTAACCTCCTCTTAATAAAGGAGTTTGAGCAGAGAATATCAAATGTCAAGTATGATATAAAATGAACTCTCCATTGAGAAGGAGGCTGTAGTAGGGGACTTCTGGGATGCCTTTCAATTCTGATATCAGATTCTTCAAGTAATCAAATTTCTGAGCAAACATAACTCACTTTTTTTAAACTTGACAAATTAAAATCACATAACTAGGAGAGTTTATATTGATGTTCTCGCTGCTTTTATTTTAATTCTTTTAAAAGGGGGGGATATAAAGAGCTTTACTTTGATATTGAGTGGATAAATCAGCACCACTACATTTCATAATTCTGTAGTTAGCCATTCATTAATCTTAAAAAAAAGGTTTAGTATGCATCTTTGTGACCTGCACTGTAATAGGTGCAAGGTATAAATGACACACAAAACCCAGAAGTTTCTGTCTTACTTCTGAAACTGGTGTAGCCTTTAACTTATAAAGTAATGAACTATAACTATAAGTGAATACGTGAAAAATTAGGGTTGTATGAAATAGTCCACTTAACTCAGGGCTTCTCAAATTTTCTACTGAAGTATTCCTAACAGCCAAGAATAAATGCCATGGGAGGTCTAGGGAAACAACTTGAAAGGAGGCCTCTACAAGTTGCATTTGTGCAACATAGTATAATCTGTGTGTTAATATAAAAATATTTTAAGTTACCATAACCAGTGTCACTTAAATTGAAATCCAAGTTGCTTTGCATACCCACTAGAACATTGCCTTATATCTCTGGGAGCACATACATCCCAGTTTAATAAGTTACAGCTTATAGAAGTACCTTATATTTATAGTTTTATTCCCATTGAGAAAGATCTTTTCAATGAAACCTTATAGATATAGGAAAGAGGTATTTACATGATTCATACAGTCAGAGATATTCAGACTTGTTCAGTTTTATGGGATATTTCATTTACTTTTCTTTCCTCTAATAGTTTATCCTACAGGTGGTTAAGTAGATTGAAATACAGAAAATTACATACATTGGTGAAACAGAATAAGAAAAAAATACTTGGAAGAGTAGGTTGTAATGTATTTTGGGTATTTGAGAATGCTTTGAAGTTTTAAAGGTTAGCAGAAATATTACACACATATGCAGAGAATATTCTCTTATTGATTAGCACATGTAGTTCAGACTAATGTTTTACTAGTGTTTATAACATTTATGTGGGTTTTGAACTTAAAATGATTTTAAATAAAATTGTACCACAAGCATACATGGAAACGCTTTTAAATGGTTATGTTTGTTTTACGGAAAATGTGGAAACAAAAATTTATAAATATATATATTTTTGTTATTGTTTAGGAGAGAAGCCATATGAATGCCCAAACTGCAAGAAACGTTTTTCTCATTCTGGTTCCTATAGCTCACACATAAGCAGTAAGAAATGTATCAGCTTGATGCCTGTGAATGGGCGACCAAGAACAGGACTCAAGGCATCTCAGTGTTCCTCACCATCTCTTTCAGCATCACCAGGCAGTCCCACACGACCACAAATACGGCAAAAGATAGAGAATAAACCCCTTCAAGAACAACTTTCTGTAAACCAAATTAAAACTGAACCTGTGGATTATGAATTCAAACCCATAGTGGTTGCTTCAGGAATCAATTGTTCAACCCCTTTACAAAATGGGGTTTTTAGTGGTGGTGGCCCATTACAGGCAACCAGTTCTCCTCAGGGTGTGGTGCAAGCTGTTGTTCTGCCAACAGTTGGTTTGGTGTCTCCCATAAGTATCAATTTAAGTGATATTCAGAATGTACTTAAAGTGGCAGTAGATGGCAATGTAATAAGGCAAGTTTTGGAGAATAATCAAGCCAATCTTGCATCCAAAGAACAAGAAACAATCAGTGCTTCATCCATACAGCAAGGTGGCCATTCTGTTATTTCAGCCATCAGTCTTCCTTTGGTTGATCAAGATGGAACAACCAAAATTATCATTAACTACAGTCTTGAGCAGCCTAGCCAACTTCAAGTTGTTCCTCAAAATTTAAAAAAAGAAAATCCAGTCCCAACAAACAGTTGCAAAAGTGAAAAGTTACCAGAAGATCTTACTGTTAAATCTGAGAAGGACAAAAGCTTTGAAGGAGAGGTGAACGATAGCACTTGCCTTCTGTGTGACGATTGTCCAGGAGATATTAATGCACTTCCAGAATTAAAGCACTATAACCTAAAGCAGCCTGCTCAGTCTCCTCCACTCCCTACACCAGAAGCTGAGAAACCTGAGTCTTCTGCTTCATCAGGTTCTGGAGATGGCAATTTGTCTCCCAGTCAGCCACCGTTAAAGAACCTCTTGTCTCTTCTAAAAGCATATTATGCTTTGAATGCACAACCAAGTGCAGAAGAGCTCTCAAAAATTGCTGATTCAGTAAACCTACCACTGGATGTAGTAAAAAAGTGGTTTGAAAAGATGCAAACTGGACAGATTTCAGTGCAGTCTTCTGAACCATCTTCTCCTGAACCAGGCAAAGTAAATGTCTCTGCAAAGAATAATGATCATCCTCAGTCTACAAATGCAAATGAATCTAAGGACAGCACAATAAATCTACAAAGTCCTATGAAGATAACTAACTCTCCAGTTTTACCAGTGGGATCAACCATCAATGGTTCCAGAAGTATTACATCTTCCCCATCACCTCTAAACCTTTCTTCATCCAGAAATGCACAGGGTTACTTGTACACAGCAGAAGGTGCACAAGAAGAGCCACAAGTAGAACCTCTTGATCTTTCACTACCAAAGCAACAGGGAGAATTATTGGAAAGGTCAACTATCACTAGTGTTTACCACAACAGTGTTTATTCTGTCCAGGAAGAACCCTTGAATTTGTCTTGTGCAAAAAAGGAGCCACAAAAGGACAGTTGTATTACAGACTCAGTACCAGTTGTAAATGTAATCCCACCAAGTGCCAACCCCATAAATATTGCTATACCTACAGTTACTGCCCAGTTACCCACAATCGTGGCCATTGCTGACCAGAACAGTGTTCCATGCTTGAGAGCACTAGCTGCCAATAAGCAGACTATTCTGATTCCCCAGGTGGCTTACACATACTCTACTACAGTCAGCCCTGCAGTCCAGGAACCACCCTTGAAAGTGATCCAGCCAAATGGAAATCAGGTAAAAAAAAAAAAAAAAAGGCTCCCATCCCAAATCTGTTTAGTAAAATGATAGTTTGACTTATTTCTTTTTTTAAATTTATTTATCAATATTACAAATTTATTTTAACAAGCAGCAGTCAGAATTTTGGAAAATGTGATATTTTTCTAACATTTAAGTGGAAATTTTAAGCTTAGAAATATTGTACATTTTGGAAATGAACAAAATGAAACTGGAAAATGAATTTTTTTAGAGCCATGCAGATTGCTACAAACTCACTTTTAAAAGTAAATAGGTGAGTTTTTGCTTTAACCTTAGTAGCATCATGTCTTTAGTTGTTTCCTAATCCAAGGTATAGTTGTCAAAGTTTAAAGTGTTAGTCTACTGTGAAAAATGGTTGGTAAGTCTCAACTAAAGTCTTGACTGTTTGAAGCTAGAGACAGAGAAGAAAAATTGGAATACTCACTAATTGGATTTCTCTTTTTATAATAATTTCTGCCTTGATTATGATCATTATTAAATTGAATTATGTTCCCATTCACAGACATTCCACAACAAGCAAACTTCTTAGCTGTCAGTTTTTGTGTTAAGAACTCTGTTTTAAAAGGCTTTAATTAAACCAAATTAAGTATACTAAGAACTCAGCTAGTAAATTTACTGATCATTTTATGAACCTATAAGCAATGTTCAGTTATATAATTAATATATGTGAGGAAATATGATTGTGAATCACTATATACATTTTTTCTTTTTAACTTTCTCCCAAAATTCATGATACTTCTGGATAGAAACATTATGTGTGATTGTGGTATATTTCATTGTCCAGACTTTTGTTTTCACTAACATGTCTCTCCATTTTTTCCCATCACTTTTTTATTGAATAAAATGATTTCATCCTTTATTCAAACATGTTCAAATGTGTTTAATATCCCCCCCTTAAATATTGCTACCAGTTGGGTTTTCTGTAATTTGTGATAACTCAAAAAAACTTTTCATATGACCAGTAAATTCATCTAAATTTTTAGTGTATAGAATAGTATGCACACCTTTTAATAATAGATGGGGAACCACTAACATTTCACTTAATTATGACTATATCAAGTAGCAGTGAAAGTGAAGCCAACTTACTTAGCACTCACTGGCAGCTCAGAAATGACCCAGACAGATGACTGCTCCTCTCCTACCTTACAAAGCTGTAAGAAATGTTGTGGAAAACATTTAAACTTTTAGAAAATTTGTGGGTTTAGTGGTAGCAGAATGGAAGACATTAGAAAAGACACAAAAGAATCTTAGGAGACCAGTTCTACTACAAGCTCCCTGTAGGATTATCCTACTTACTCGAGGACCTCCTATACAAAATTATCTCCCTGAGACTGCCTGAAATGTTTTTTTTTATTTTATTATTATTTTTAAATAAATCTTTATTCAGATTATTACAGTTGTTCCTCTT
>NW_005368707.1:689359-696675 GCF_000412655.1 Myotis brandtii | reverse complement strand
GAAGAGTTGTAATCTGGATGGTCTCACTCTGACCACTGGGTACACTGGCTCTTGGATCTCCAAGGAGGTGCAAAGTCAGCCACTGCCTGAGGCCACCCAGCAGGAGCTACAGAGAGATCTGCAGATTCCTCCTCTTTGTTTGGGGTTGGAGGTGCCCAGATGAGGCGCAGCTGTGAAGCAATGCAGGCTGCTGACGAGCGTTAGACCTTCTTTTGGAAGCTCTGGGGTTCTCTGACCCAGCTGCAGTTTGACAGGTTTTTAGGCAGAGAAAGGTCAGACCATTCGTATGCAAAAGCCTCTGCACACAGCTTGTGTGGGACTATAAATTGGGTGGGGTTGGATCTCAGGGAATCACCAGGGCGGAGCAAACAGCAATGATTGCCCATCAGCCCTCCCCCGGATAGGTCCCTGGGTCTCTGTGTCCCACGACCCCGTGCAGGAACAATGACTGCTACAAGCACCTCTGCGAGAAAGCCACCCTCACATTTTGGCCCGATGCCAGACAGACCAGTTTCTCTCTGTATGAGTCTGTGTCCCCAGATTCTTGCCCGGAACTGGAGTTCAGAGCAGTCAGGAGCTTGTATCTCCCTCCTGATTGAAAAAGACAACAGCGTACCCAGCTGCCAGCCTCTGTACCTCCACACTTCCACACCTCTGCACCTCTTACTGGACTCAATGTGCTTTTTTCTTTCCTTCTAGTTGTAGAATTTCCACTCATCCAGCCTTCCCTTGGTTCTGGATGATATTTGTTTTGTCTTTTAGTTGTAGTTTTAATGTGGTTGTGCGCAGCAGCAAGTTCAGGTGTTTACCTTTGCTGCCATCTTGGTTCCTCCTTTAGACCTCCCTGAAATGTTTTTATTACACTGAAATTCTAAAGATTCATTTTGACTAATAAGTATTCTTATTTAAAAATATCCCTGCATTGTTTTTCCTCTTGGTCCTTAGAAAATGATAGAGTAAAACTCTCTTTTCAAGGAGACCACAGAGGTTAGTTCACAGGACTTTGAAGCTCTAAAAGATACAGTTTGAAGACCACCTTTAAAAATATAATCTTAATTTTTTCTTAGTGAAACCCAGAATAAAAAGTAAAGGATGCAGTTAGATATTAGTGATTATTTAACAAACTTAAAGTTAAAATTTTCTGCAAATTTCTCATGAAGTAATGATTCACAGGGAACTAAGTAAATTTTATTAGCACACATTTTACATTTTTTTCTTTTTGGTGTCCTTTCCTTTCAGTGCCAGTTGACCTAACCATATGTCTTTTTAAAGTTGTGACTATATTGCCCCCAACTTCACTTTCATCTACATCAGCCCCCACCTCTCATCTAACCCCACTGATGGAACCCATTTGCAGTGATAAGCAGTGTGCTTTGCTTTGATCAAGTTGTTGAAACTATAAATCAAAGTAGTTTTTTAACCTATACTTTTATGTCTCTTGTATCTTTTAAATTTAAATTAAATTTTCTTATTCCTTTTTTTTCTTTAGGATGAAAGGCAAGACACTAGCTCAGAAGGAGTATCAAATGTAGAGGATCAGAATGACTCTGATTCTACACCACCCAAAAAGAAAATGCGGAAGACAGAAAATGGAATGTATGCTTGTGATTTGTGTGATAAGATATTCCAGAAGAGTAGCTCATTATTGAGACATAAATATGAACACACAGGTATGTTGATGAACCTAACAGTTTTTTAAAAATGACCCTTTAACCCTTTTCACAATCTGAAGTGCCTTGAAATACTTTGTAAGGATTTTATTTGCTTAAAACCACCATTCTATTTCATAGCTGTCATATGTTTTACAGGTAAAAGACCCCACGAGTGTGGAATCTGTAAAAAGGCATTTAAACACAAACATCATTTGATTGAACACATGCGATTACATTCTGGAGAAAAGCCCTATCAATGTGACAAATGTGGAAAGCGTTTCTCACACTCTGGGTCTTATTCTCAACACATGAATCATCGCTACTCCTATTGCAAGAGAGAAGCAGAGGAACGTGATAGCACTGAGCAGGAAGAAGCAGGACCTGAGGTCTTAACGAGTGAGCATGTTGGTGCAAGGGCATCTCCCTCACAGGTCGACTCAGATGAGAGAGAGAGTTTGACAAGGGAAGAGGATGAAGACAGTGAAAAAGAGGAAGAGGAGGAAGAAGATAAAGAGATGGAAGAACTGCAGGAAGAAAAAGAATGTGAAAAACCACAAGTGGATGAAGAGGAGGAGGAAGAGGTAGAGGAGGAGGAGGAGGAAGTAGAGATGGAAGAGGAGGAGGAAGAGGCAGAGAATGAGGGAGAAGAAACAAAAACTGAAGGTGCCGTGAAGGATGATGGAGCTGTAAATCAAGTGTGCAGCTTAGAACAAAAAGTAAGTGAGGATAGTGAGCAAGTGTCTGAAGAAAAAACAAATGAAGCCTAATAGTTTTTCTAGAAGGAAAATAAATTCTAATTGGTAATGAAGTTTGTTCTATATTATACATGCTTTTCATGGAAACACAGTAACCTGAATACTGTGATTTCTGTTCACTACTGTGTAAAGTAAAAATTTAAAAAAAAACACAAAAAAAAGAAAGAAAAAAAACACAAAAAAATCCAGGTGTGCCTGAACCTCAGACCTAGTAATTTTTCGTGCATTTTTCAAAGTTAGGGACAAGTTTGAAACGTGAAGCAGATTAGAAAACTTTAATGACTCAGAAAGCAAAGATGTAACAGGTTAAAGAAAACTGATTAAACATCTAGCACTGTTTCATTTTATCAGTATTAATTATCACTCTTATGTTGGTTTATTCTTAAGCTGTACAATTGGGAGAAATTTTATAATTTTTTATTGGTAAACATATGCTGAATCCACTTCAGTATTTTATTATGTGTTTTTTTTTAATGTGAGAACTTCTGCACTACAAAATCCCCTTCATAGAGAAGTATAATGCAGTTCCAAATTGTGCTAACTACCTTTTATAAATTCAATCTCAAAGGTAGTACTTTCTAATATTTAGATGTCAGAGTAGAGTGTATTCTCATTTAAAATGTATTGTTAGCCTTAAGAAAGCAGCCAGTAGAAGGACAGAAGTTTCTTACTCATGTGGTTTAAAATAGAGTTCAAAAGATTGTCATTGGGTTCTGATTGCAGGGACTAACAGTGTTAATACTGGTAAGGACAGCAGAGTCTTCACAATCAGTGTTTGTAATTGTGTTTGAGTATGTGGTAACAAATATGAAGGATATGATATGAAGCTTTGTATCTCCTTTGGCCTTAAGCAAGACCTGTGTGCTGTAAGTGCCATTTATCAGTATTTTTAAGGCTCTAACCCGCCTTCATTCAATGTGTGGCCTACAATAACTAGCATTTGTTGATTTGTTTGTTTTATCAAAATTCCAAAATAAAACTTAACCACTGACTGTCAGAGAAACTGAAACACTGGGACATTTCATCTTTTAATTCCTCAGTATCCATTTTGCGTTAATTGACTTTCAGAATTTCTCTACAGAAATGAAAGGGAAATTTTCTAATCTGCTTAATCCATGTACTTGCATTTCTGACATGGACATGCCATTGTTATTTGTCTCATAACTGTTTCCAAATGTTAGTTATTATGGACCCAGTTTATTAACAACATTAGCTGATTTTTACCTATCAGTATTATTTTATTTCTTTTAGTTTATAGATCTGTGCAACATTTTTGTACTGTATGTCTTCAAATTTGGCAGTATTAATACCCTTCTTACTGACATATGTACTTTTAGTTTTAGAAAACTTTTATATTTATGTGTCTTATTTTTATATTTCTTTATTTATTACACAGTGTAGTGTATAATACTGTAGTTTGTATTAATACAATAATATATTTTAGTATGAAAATTTGGAAAGTTGATAAGATTTAAAGTAGAGATGCAATTGGTTCTCTTGCATTGAGATTTGATTTAACAGTGTTATGTTAACATTTATACTTGCCTTGGGACTGTAGAAAAGAATTTAAATGAGAATGTATTAGTTTTACAACTACAATCAAGTCATTTTACCTTTACCCAGTTTTTAATATAAAACTCTTAAATTTTGAAATTCACTGTGTGACTAATAGCATGATGCTCTGCAGTTTTATTAAGAGATAGCCTAACCATAAAACTCATTTCCTTAGTAAGCCAAATTAGGATAACCTTATATAAACAGTGTTGGGAACAATGTTTAACATTTTGTGCCAATTTGTTCCTGTATTCATGTATGTAAGTTGCAAAATCTGACTCTTCATTTTTAAGTTCCTTGTTACACCATGATCATTTTCTAGTTTTTTACCAGACTCCCCCATCTCACAATAAAATGCATCAACAAGCCTGACCTGCTGTCATCTTTTAATCCTTTTCAAGATTTTCTTTGGAAAACTCTGTGAAATGGGGTATTACACTGTCATTCTGCACTTGATTTATCTTGGGCTGAGTGTGGGTAACAAACTAAATGTTTTAGACATTCATTACTAAATTATGGATGTTCTTGGGGCTCTTTCTGGGAAGGTCAGAGTTGACAACTAAAGGCCTCCTCAGAGGTTCCTCCCTCTTCCTGAAATCCTGAATTCTTTATCCCATGACTTCTCATCCTTCAGGTCACTCCAGGGAAGCCCGAGTTTAGGATACCTTTCCTCTGTACTACCGCACCTCCTTGTACCTTTTTTATAATAGCTCTTAGGCAGTTATTCATATTTCTTCCCCATTAGGAATAGAGGCCATGTCTGCCATATTTACTCTCAGATCTTCTGTGCCTTGCAGAGTGCTTGGCACCAGTAAGTACAACATTGAATGAAAATATAATTTGCATGTTAAGATAGCTTAGCTGTGTTTACACTACTTTTCTGCTTCTAATCAAGAATATATATGTTAAATGATTCCAGAAATTTAATAATTTTCTTACTCAGGTCCTATTACACTTGACAAAAGAGACAAAGACTAAATTACACTTTTTTATTGTCAGACTGTTCTGATTTGAGAGTTTATTTCTAGGTGTATTTCTGGTGTTTTACTTCATGTTACATGACACAGGCATTCAGGGCCTGTGGATATATGATATGACTCCCTCCCACAGAAGTGATAGACCAGTCCTAGTAGACTTTATTTTAGGACCCAGTTCCCTTTTTATAGCTTCACACTACTAAGTGCTCTTTAAAGTCAGGTTGCTTCATTTCTTCTGTCACTAAGGACAGCTACGTAATAAATAAATACATTGTATAGGGCTAGGAAATAAGAATAAATACTCCTTCTTGGGAGGCATTCATACTGTAATCACTACTAAGAAGCTCAGAGAAGGCAGTGCTTAGTACATGTGGATAAATGGCTAATATAGGAATCTAGGCATTATCAGAAAAGTTTTTGAAAAGTAAAATGTGTGAACACTTCCCAGTATTCCCTCAAAATGCATACAAACAATGCCATATGTTATTTACTTGTGCCATGCAGAGGTGCTTCACTGCTATTATCAAAATTAATTCTCACAAAAGCCTTACAGAATTTGAAGAACATGTGCCCATGAACACATACAATTTAAGTATCAGAATAAGGATTTTAACACAGGCCTATCTGACTCTAAGATTCATGCTCTTAACTACCCTATATCACATCTCATGTAAGAATACCTTACACTATCTACGTATAAACTCTAATCTCTAATATGGCCTTAAAGAATATGAGTAGAAAATGTCAGCAAGACCAATATACATTTCATAACGTGGTGAAAAAGAAAAGAGGGGGCATGAGATTTTTTAAATCTATGTGCAAACTTAAGATTTGCCTTGAAAACATGAAAATGTAAACTTAGAACACATTTCTTCTTTTAAGGTCAATGGGAGTGTATATCAGGACAATCACAATATGGACTTTGTCTCTGAAACCAAAAAAAAAAAAAAAGTGGCATTTCCTCTGCTCTATGCATTCCATTCAAAAACATTTTTTTCCCAACAACACATGTTGTTCATAAAAAGAAACCATATTATGGACCATTAACCAACTCTCAAATTCAAAAAAATTGCAAACAAAGTGTCTCGAAATACAAAAGAATTATACTAGCAGAAATATATCTGGAACCCTCCCCCAAATTACTGGATATTGGCAGCATATTTCTAAGTGAACCATGGGTAAAAATTAAGATAACAATTATAAAATATGTACTAAATGAAAATGTAACATATCAGAACTTGTGTGCAGCAAAAGCAGTGCATATAAGAAATTTTATAACAAATGCTTATATTAGAAACAAATAGAAGACTCAGTCATCTAGCTTCCACCTTAATAAACTAGAAAAAGAATAATAAAACCAAGCAGGAAATAGGCAATAATAAAAGAGAAATTTATGGCATAGAAAACAGAAAAACAGTGGAGTAAGACAATGAAATCAGAACCTGATTCTTTGAAAAGATTAATAAAATTGATAAACCTCTACCCAAATAGATCAAAGAAAAGAGAACACAAATTACAAACTTCATGAATGAGAGTGGAGACATTCTTACAGATCCTAGAGAGTAAAAGAATAAAAAGAAAACACTATGAATTGTATGCCAATGAATTTGACAACTTTGATGAAAACAACACATTTCTTGAAAGACCCAAGATATCAAAGCTCACTAAAGAAATGGATAACCTGAATAGTTAAGTAAGAGAGACAAAATGGCGGTGGTATAGAGGGATGTGTCCCGAGCCTTGTCCCGGAGCAGATAGGGTGAGCAGCTGAAACGAATAACATCCAGCCCGAATTGGCAAAGGAGACTCAACTGGGAGACGGTTTGCAGCCAGGAAGGGCAGAGGACCCCTGGAGAAAGGTAAAGTCAAGGCTCTGGGAAGGATAATCTGCCAGACCTCTGAGCCCTGAGGATCAGAGGGAATCCACACAGCACCGGCTTGAGCCACATCCCTTGGGACAGGCACAGTGTCTGACTGTGGAAAGAAGGTACGCAGAACTGCTGGTCAGCAGGGGATTCTAGATCTGGGTCCACAGTCAGGAAAGGCTGAAGAGTGCCAGCAGGAGAGGAGCGTGCAGAGGTGCAGCCTCTCCGGCCTCTGTGGCTTGTGCCTTTCTTCATTGAGCCTAGTTCATAGAACCTTTCAGATACAGACACTTACCTGTGGCTGGAATGTGGGAGAAGTTGCGGACTTGTGGAATCTGGGGGAAAAAGGGGGGTCCAGGAGAAGTGGTAGCGAGTTTGGTGCTGAATCATGCCTGAGCCTGGGACCTGGGCAGCCATTTTGTCCTGAAGAGATAGCCCCTCCCTCCAGTATCCAGGCAACGAATACAGCCACACCCAGATTCCACCCTGAATGGTACAAAGGATAGAAAAAAA
>NW_005368707.1:684909-687571 GCF_000412655.1 Myotis brandtii | reverse complement strand
GCTCCACATGCACTCCGCACCTTAGTATTTCACTTCAGCACTGCGCCTCCTCTGAGTCTCGGTGTGCTATTCTCTTTCTTCCTAGTTGTAGAACTTCCACTCAGCCAGCCTTCCTGTGGTTCTGGATGATGTCCGTTCCGTCTTTTAGTTGTATTTTTGAAGTGGTTGTTCGAGGCAGCAAACTCCGACGTTAACCTATGCCGCCATCTTGGTTCCCCATTTAGAAAATCTATTTTCTATTTCTTTTCATACTATTTTTCCATCACTCTATTTTATTTTATTTTTATTTGCTATTTTTATACCATTTTTGAAATAAATTTTTTTTGTAAATTTATTATTATTTTCTTCTCATTCTCTTTCCTCTTATCCACCCATCCCCTTTCTACTTCCCCTATACTGAACTGAGATCCTCCCCATATTCATTCAATTCTTAACCTTATCTTCTATATATAAGCTCAGCATCTACAGATTCTGCCCCCAGCCTCTTTGCTGGGGCTTTGGTGTTTGAATTTTTTTTTTTTTTGTTTTTTTTCATTTTTTCTTCCTTTTTCTTTTCTCTCTTATCTTTTTCTCTCTGACATCATTTATGCTCTGTTTTCTCGCCTCTAATTCTCTTTTCTCAGGTGGTCACTTATAGTGGGGTTATTGTCGTGAGTATATTCGTGCTTTGTTCCCTTTGTGTTGGGTCTTATCGAGGTGAATTTTATTCTGTCCTGCCAGGTGCTAGAGAGTGAGCCTCATAACCAGACACATGGAGAAGAAACTCCATCCACAAACGGGTCAATAACACCCCAGACCCAACTACAGAGGCAGGAAGAAGGTGGCAGTGAGGGAGAGAGTGTGAGTCAGTGAGGGATCAAAAGAGGAGTGTGTGGTCATGTGGGGTATGTGCATGTGTATGTGAGTGAGGCACAGTTAGATCCCACAGGACCTTCGGGGGCAGGCTAAACAGGCTCACCTAACTAGGCAGCCTCTGCTACCATTGTAAACAGTACCGGGAGGCCGGCTCATCCTCAGAAGCCTAGCCTTTTTAAGAGGAGAGCTGCTGTAACTGGAAGCCAGGCCTCACCTCCACCCAGGGTGCCCTCAGATAACACCTGGGACTCTACAGACACCCCTGCCAGGGACCAGCTACCTCAGCTGTGGTCGCATGGTCAACGAGTCTCCAGCCACCCTGGGTGCTGGCTCCTGCGAATTCTGAAGCATGCTCCCCTCTGACTGGTCCAACACCTTAGCCCAGAGCACTGCAACCACATGAGCAGCAGACACGTGAGCAGCACATTCCTGTCCAAGGAGCAGCAGCCCCAAGAGCAGCCTGCCCCAGGCCTAAGAGCAGAAGCCTCACGTGGCATGCCCCTGTCCAAGGAGCAGCAGCTGTGTGAGCGGCCTGCTCCCCCATCAAGGAGCAGCAACCACGTGAGCAGTCTGTCCCATCTGAGGAGCAGCAGCCGCACGAGCAGCCTGCCCACAATTGAGGAGTGGCAGCCCCATGCAGCCCGCCCCCATCTGAGGAGCAGCAGCTGAGCAGCCCACACCTTGCACCTGTCTGAGGAGCAGTAGGTGCGCGAGAAACCTACACCCATCCAAGGAGCAGCAGTTGCATGAGCAGCCTGCCCCCATATGATGAGCAGCAGCGGGGTAAGCAGCCCATACCCGTACAAGGAACAGCAGCCCCGCGAGCAGTCCACCCCCATTCAAGAAGCAGTAGCCGCCCAAGCAGCCTGCCTCAGTTCGAGGAGCAGCAGCCACATGAGAAGACCGCCCAAGTCCAAGAAGTGGCAGCCTTGCGCAGTCCACACTGGTCCGAGGACACACACAACCTGCACCTGTACGATGAGCAGCAGCTGGCTGAGTGGACTGCCCCCGTACGAGGAGCAGCAGCTGCCCAAGCAGCTCGCCCCTGTCCGAAGAGCAGTAGCCACATGAGCAGACTGCCCACATCTGAGGAGCAGCAGCACTGAGCAGCCCACCCTGGTCCAAGGAGCAGCAGCCACACACAGTCTGCACCTGTCCAACAAGCAGCAGCTGGATAAGCATCCCACCCCCATCTGAGGAGCAGCAGCCGCACGTGCAGCTCACTCCTGTCCAAGGAGCAGCAGCCATGCAAGCAGCCTGTCTCCCATTTGAGGAGCAGCAGCTGAGCGAGCAGCCTGCAACTGTATGAGGAGCAGTAGCCCTGTAAGCAACCTGCCCCTGTCCAAAGAGTGGCAGCCTTACGAGCAGCCCGCCCCATCTGAGAAACTGCAGCAGCATGCAGCCAGCCCCGATCCAAGGAGCAACAGCCACGAGAGCAGTCCGCGCCCATCCGAGGAGCAGAAGCCACATGAACAGCCCGCCCCTGTCCAAGGAGCAGCAGCCACGTTCAGCCCTCCCCCATCTGAGTAGCAGCAGCCTCGTGATCAGTCCACCTCTGTCCCAGGAACAGCAGCTGTGCGAGCAGCCTCCCCTACCAGCTCCTCATACACCACTGCTGTGAACAGCACCCACCAGAGGAGCTGCTGCCAACTGAGGAGCAGCCACGACCGCGACCACCTGAGGAGCAACTGAAGCCCGAAGAGCCACTGCCACCCAAGGAGCAGCCCCTGCACGACTCGACATCTAGATCAGTTGGTAAACCAAAAATGGGTAGACAAAAAAAAAAAAAAACCAAAGTAAAGGAAAT
>NW_005368707.1:679192-681066 GCF_000412655.1 Myotis brandtii | reverse complement strand
AACCAATATGCTCAATTAATATTTGACAAAGGAGGCAAGAACATACAATGGAGTCAAGACAGTCTCTTCAATAAATGGTGTTGGGAAAATTGGACAGATACATGCAAGAAAATGAAACTAGACCACCAACTTACGCCATACACAAAAATAAACTCAAAATGGATAAAGGACTTAAACATAAGATGGGAAACCATAAAAATACTAGAGGAATCCACAGGCAGCAAAATCTCAGACATATGCTGAAGTAATTTCTTCACTGATACTGCTCCTAGGGCAATGGAAACTAAAGAGAAAATAAACAAATGGGACTACATCAAAATAAAAAGCTTTTGCACAGCAAAGGAAACCATCAACAAAACAACAAGAAAGCCCACTGCATGGGAGAACATATTTGCAAATGTTATCACCAATAAGGGTTTAATCTCCAACATTTACAGGGAACTCATACAACTTAACAAAAAGAAGATAAACAACCCAATCAAAAAATGGGCAATGGACCTAAATAGATATCCCAGAAATCCCACTCCTTGGTATTTTTCCAAGGTAAATGAAAACATATGTCCATTCAAAGACTTGTATTAAGATGTTCATAGTGCTTTTAGTTATCATAACAAAACTGAAAATAATCCAAATATTTATCAACAAGTAAATGAATAAATTGCAATGTTTCCATACAATGAATTACCATGCAGCAATAAATAGTAACAAAACATAACAATGTGGATGATCTCATAAGCAGATATGTCAAATATAACATGATTGTGTGATGGCTCCACAGGTATATACATTTATAAAAGTTATTATTTTTATATTAATGTCATATAACTTCCATTTTCTTTATTAATTAAAGAAAAGTCAAATCAATAGGTAATGAGCACTGACTTTGTGTTCTAAATATATTTAAGTCTGTTGCCATAGTTTTTGTGCAGTGACTCAATACTTCTGCTTTTGAAATAGTTGTCTTTCTCTTAGTCTCAGAATATTTGAAGTTGGGAAGGGAAATATCTCTTAGATGAAGATATATTTGAGGCAAATTACATGAGATTTTTCAAAAATAATCTAGATCACCAGAAAATGCTGTATTTTATTATTATTTGTGGGCTTGAATATATTTTCTATTGTGGTAAAAATACCCAACATAAAATTTACCATTTTAACCATTTTTAGGTGGGCATTTCATTGGCATTAAGAACCTTCACAGTGTTGTGCCACCATCACCACTATCCATTTTCATCATCCCGAACATAAATATTGTACCCATTATACAATCAGCCCCTATATCACCAGCCCCTGTGAACCTCTATCATGTCTTCTGTCTCTATGGGATTTGTCTAATCTAGATACCTCATATAAGTGGAATCATGCAGTATTTATCCTTTTGTGTCTGGCTTTTTTTACTCAGTATAAAGTCCTCAAGGTTTATCCATGTTATAGTATACTAGAGGCCCAGTTCACAAAAATTTGTGCACTCGGCAGGGGGGGGTCCCTGGGACCCCTCGGGGGATGACCACCTGCTGGCTTAGGCCCATTCCCTTGGGGATTGGGCCTAAGCTGGCAATCAGACATCCCTCTGGCAGCCCGGGAGCCCTTGGGGGATGTCCACTTGCCAGCAGGGAGCAGGCCTAAGCTGCAGTCAGACATCCTTAGTGCTGCTGAGGAGGCAGGAGAGGCTCCCACCACCACCGCTGTACTAGCAGCTGTCAGCCTGGCTTGTGGCTGAGCAGAGCTCCCCCTGTGGGAGCGCACTGATCACCAGGGGGCAGCTCCTGCATTGAATGTCTGCCCCCTGGTGGTCAGTGTGTGTCATAGTGACCAGTCATTCCCAGTCTTTCTGCTGTTAGGGTCAGTTTGCATATTACCCTTTTATTATATAG
>NW_005368707.1:668297-678879 GCF_000412655.1 Myotis brandtii | reverse complement strand
GGGGGTCCCCACTGGGGTGCCTGGCCAGCCTGGGTGAGGGGCTAATGGCTGTTTGCAGGCTAGTCAAGCCCCCCCCCGTGGGGGCCCTCACGCCATGGAGGTTTGCCCAGCCTGGGTGAGGGGCTTATGGCTGTTTTCAGGCTGGCCACACCCTCTTTAGGGTGTGGGGTCCCCACTGGGTTGCCTGGCCAGTCTGGGTGAGGGGCTGAAGGCCGTTTTCAGGCTGGCCAAGCTCCCAGTGATGGAGGCTCCCAGCCTCTCCTTTTTTTCTTTTTTTTTTTTTATTCTGAGATTTATTTACCTTCTATAATTGAAACTTTGTAGCCTTGAGTGGAGCTCAGAGCCGGAAAGGGCGGGCGAGAAGCTTGGCTTCCTTCATCACCAGGGGCAACCCAAGCCTCTTGCTCGCTCCAGCTCTGTGGCCATGGCTGGCTGAAAGCAGGTATCTGGGGTTTATTTATCTTCTATAATTGAAACTTTGTTGCCTTGAGTGGAGCTCAGAGGCTGCGGTGGCAGGCAGGAAGCTTGGCTTCCTCCATCACTGGAGCAACCAAGCCTCCTGCTTGCTCCAGCTCCGTGGCTGCCGGCCGCCATCTTGGTTGGTTTAATTTGCATATATTCACTCTGATTGGCTGGTGGGCGTGGTTTAAGGCGTAGCGAAGGTACAGTCAATTTGCATGTTTGTCTTTTATTAGATTAGATATAAAAATTTCCTTCCTTTTTCAAGCTAAATATTTCATTGTGTGTATATATGCCACATCATGTTTACCCATTCATCTGTTAATGGATATTTGGTTGTTCCCACCTTTTGTCTATTGTGAATAATGCTTCTATTAACATTGATGTAGAAGTATCTGAGTCCTGCTTTCAATTCTTTTGAGTGTATACATAGAAGTGGAGTTGCTGGATCATATGTTAATTCAATGTTAAAGTTTTTGAGGAGTTGCCAAACTGTCTTCCACAGTGGTGCACCATTTTATATTCTAAATCAATGCACAAGTGTTACAATTTCTCCACATCCTTGCCAACACGTGTTATTTTGTTTTGATTTTTTTTTATAATAACCATTCTTATGGGTGTAAGATGGTATCTCATAATGGTTTTGACTTGCATTGACTTTTGATGTCCTTGCCCTTATCCCAAACATGCTTCTTCCCCCAGCCATCTATCCCTATCCCAATAAAAAACTGAAAACAGCAGTTTTAATTTTTCTGATTGCTAGAAGCTCCATTGTTTAGTTACAGACACAAACGTTTAGCAAGGTAAAAGCAAGATAAAAATCACAAGACCTACCAGAAACTATAGGTATCATTTAATTCACTTAGTGTTTATTGAAATTGTTAGGTCTGATCAAATCATTGAATTGATACCCTCTCCCCTAGGAATTGACCTTTAGGCCACTTCACAACAGACATTCCACTTGCTAAGACCATTATCTTTCCCCTCTGGACTTTCCCAGAATCCAGACCTGCATAGAGAATTCTCTGCCAGAAAATGCCCACCTACAGTCCTTTAAAAACTCTGACTTTCTGTCTTTGGGGGCTGGCGCCATTTTGTGGTTTAGCCCCCATTGGTATTCAGATGACCTAATAAATTTATAATCCCTTACCACTTTGGCCTTGTGTGTTCCTCCTTCGGCGACCCTAACGTTTGGTGCCAAAACCTGAGGGGGTTCCACAGGGATAGGGAACCATCACCCTGGCTTCAGTCACCCAGAATTTGCGACTGAGAGAGCAGTAGTCAGCAGCAGCTCATCCTGGGCTTACCTCCAAATCCAACTCAGGTGACTCGATTGCCATCCTCGATTAGGCCTCCCTCCCTTATGTACCCTCCTGAACCAGCCAAGGAAGGTGCCGGATTGGGAATCTCTCCTCATTGCTGACCCTCCGTCCCACACCAGCCAATCTTCTCTAGGTGAGTGCTGTTCCACAAATTCCCTCGCGTCGAGTCTTCTGCCCACTTTCTCACTGACTTCTCGAAAGTCTCTCATCTCAAAAGTCCTAGCACTAGGCCAGACGACTCTTCAGCTATTCCTCTTTGGGTCCTTCTGGATTGGGGATGCCCAGTACAGAGGGTCACCCCTTTTTTCTCGTGGTGATTTGTTTAGCAATGGGATGCCTGCCCTAAACAGTCACCTTTGGATTTGTAGTCTGTCACTCACCTTTGTCTCTCATGGGCCATGCTCCACTCCCTCTGCACACTCACGGGTGAGATCATGCCCAAGCACCTCATTTTCTCTAGTAACACTGTTTGGTCACAATATAAACTAGTCTCAATAGCCTAAAAACTGCAGTTTCAATTTTAACACACATTTAGAATAATTTCTGTCATTACAATGGAAAATGGTCAGAGATTCCCTACATTCAGGCCTTTCTCACCCTCCGGTCCCGACCCTCTCTCTGCCAGTCCTCTACCCATCAGATCCTTCTCCTTCACACAAAACATCCTACCGCTAACACTTCTGATTGTGAATCTACTTTTGACATAGCCGACCACTGACCTCCACCCTCTTATGTGCCTCCTCCCTCACCTGCAGTAGATTCTCAAAACCCAGACCCTCCTAACCAGCAACCAC
Source organism: Myotis brandtii (assembly GCF_000412655.1). Classification (NCBI taxonomy): domain Eukaryota; kingdom Metazoa; phylum Chordata; class Mammalia; order Chiroptera; family Vespertilionidae; genus Myotis; species Myotis brandtii. The sequence continues at coordinate 676,304 of NW_005368707.1, read as the reverse complement.
CTTCTCCCCTAGCCCCTGAGAGCCCAAAGCCCAAGAATCTGAATTCTAATACAGTCTTTTCCATCTAACACTTGCTCTCTGGCCATCCAAAGACCTCCTTCCTCAACAGCCACTTCTGTTCTCATGCCCTTTCCACCCCTGAGGGAGGGAGCAGGAACTGAGGGTATTGTCTGAGTCCACATCCCATTCTCTATGTCCAACTTCACACAGATTGAGAGGCACCTTAGGTCTTTTTCCACTGACCTGACCACCTTTACTATGGAATTTGAGTACCTGATCCAGTTCTATGACCTGACCTGGCATGACATCTATGTCATCCTGACCTCCTCTCTCACCCCAGAGGAGAAGGAGCTTTATCTGGCAAGCAGCTCAGGACCATGCTGATGCCCTCCATAGACAGGACGCTACAGCCAACCTTGTTGGTGCTGACACTGTCCCCCGAACTGACCCAAGATGGGACTTTTAGGTCAATTCTCCAGGGCACTGGCTCTGTAGCCGTAGGATCATCCGTCTCATTGCTGGACTCAAAAAGGCTGCCCATAAGGTGGTCAATTATGAGAAGCTTAATGAAGTCACTCAGGGCCCTGACAAAAACTCAGCTCTCTTTCTCTCGCACCTCAGAGGCTTTACAGAAATTTACCACCTTGGACCCCACCTCCCCAGAGGAAACACTTCCTCTGAACACCCATTTTATATCCCAATCAGCCCCCAATATATGCAACAAACTTCAAAAAATAGACACAGGTCCACAAACACCTCAAAAGACCTCATTGACCTGGCCTTTAAGGTCTTTAATAATAGAGATGAGGAGATTCAAATCCAAAAACAACGGTGAGATCAGGCCAAGATTGAGGCCCAAAATGAGGCCTTCCAGCTTCTAGCCACCACTCTCACAAACCCAAAACCAAGTGCCAGTCCTCTAACCAAGGTTAAGTCAGGGGCTAAGCCTCCTCTTGGCCCATGCTTCAAATGCAACAAGGAAGGACACTGAGCCAAGTCCTGCCCAAACCTGAGACCCGCCTCCCCACCTGGGCCCTGCCCAAGGTGTGGAAAGGCCACTGGAAATCAGACTTCAGTCTGGCCCCTCCATGTTGGACCTCAGCCAGTCCATCAAGGCCACCCTCTAGATCCGGTTTGAAGTTCCCAGACCTCCTGGGACTGGCCACTGAAGACTGAAGCTGTCCAGGCCCTGACAGGGCCCCACAGACTTACATCACCAGGGCAGAGCCTTTGGGAACAATTGTGGTGGCAGGTAAGCTGATCTCCCTTTAATTGACACTGGGGCCATTTATTCTGCCCATCCTAAATTTGCTGGGACCATTGCCCTCTCCTCAGTCTCTATTTTGGGGGTTGATGGATTAGTCTCTCAGCCATTAGCCACCTCACCTCTACACTGCTTCTTACTAGATACCCCCTTTATCCACTCTTTTCTCATTCTATCTTGGTGCCTCACTGGAGCTACTACACATCCCCCCCCTTTATCCACTCTTTTCTCATTCTATCTTGGTGCCTGACTGGAGCTACTACACATCCCCTCATAAAGCCCAGTTGTCCCGAACCACAGTCACCTTCCTTGGTTTCACTCTCACCCCACAAAGCCAAGCCATTACCTTAGACCGCAAATGCATTATCTCCTCCTTGAATGTCCCCTCCTCTAGACAAGAAGTATTCTCCTTTCTCAGGCTCACTGGGTACTCTCGCCTCTAGGTTCACAACTTTAGTCTTCTCACAAAGCCACTCTATGACACAGTGAAGGGACTCCTCACTGAGCCTTTATATCCCAAGGCCAGCATTCTCACCCCCTTTAATGCTCTGAAAACTGCTCTCACCTCAGCACCTTCTCAACACCCCCTTCCCAAAGAACAACTTTCTTTACTGCAAAACTGAAAATGCTTACTTAATAATCCTGCTATTATCAGAAGCTGGACTCATTCTCATGTTATCTCAAAGGAAACCTTAGCATGTTATCTCTAAGGAAAAATGTGTCAGTTTTAAATCCAAGTGGCTGGAGATCTGGGAACAGGCTGCTAGGCCTGCCCCCTCCTCCCCTCCATCTTTTCTCCAGCCTCATAAGCCAATACATAATTTTCCACAGTCTTTGCTGGGTTAAGTGATAAACATCTAAATATTGTAAAATAACATAAAATACTGAAACATTGGTGGCTAGACAAGTTTTAAATTCACCTGTTCTTCGCTTTTATTACAGAAGGTCTCTTGTACTTTGTTTAATGTATATTTTCTTGAAAGTAAGAGTGTGTTTAAAGTGTGTTGATAAATGTCAATCTAAGAAATGCTGATTGTTTACTTTTTAACTAAAGCTGGTTATTTGTGAAAGTTGTAGAAAAGTTTGTCCAGTGAGTCAGGACCTGATTATCCCTGATGTCCAAGGGACCCCTTTTCTCCTAGTAAGCTAAAGCAACCCCACCCAGGCTCTCTCCTGTTGCTTAAGTCCTTAATTTGGAGCCTAGACTGTCTTTATATCCATGGCTCATTCACAGTCCTTGACACTATCATTGAAAGCCTCAACAGGTCTTCCTGCTTGGTATTTAGGCACTTTTCTCCCCTTTTCTAGTCTTCTTAAAGGTCATACACTGCAAAGGACACCAAGTCAGGAATGATCCGTAATACAGGGAAATAACAAAGCAGAACAGGAGGCCAAGTAAACAAGCTCAGAGGAAGCCTCTGTCTCCCCAACTCTTAGCTAAACCCCATATAACACCCAAATACACTCCAGAGGAACTTCAGTCCCTATTAGCTCTTGGGGCTCCTCAGGAAGATTCATGGTTAAAATTCCAGGGAAAATATATCCTTCCCCAAGGACAGGTCCACGATATCTTATGAGCTATTCACAATTCCCTACATGTTGAATACAGACTGCTTTTTTTTTTTAAATATATATTTTATTGATTTTTTACAGAGAGAAAGGGAGAGGGATAGAGAGTTAGAAACATCAATGAGAGAGAAACATTGACCAGCCGCCTCCTGCACACCTCCCACTGGGGATGTGCCCGCAACCAAGGTACATGCCCTTGCCCGGAATCGAACCCGGGACCCTTCAGTCCGCAGGCCGACGCTCTATCCACTGAGCCAAACCGGTCTGGCGAATACAGACTGCTTTTACAATTCCTAAAAACCCCCATTACATGTCCTAGCCTAGCCTTCCTATTGCAAGATATCACCAAAACCTGTTCTACTTGTTACCCAAAGACAGGTTAGACCTCCTTCCCCTACTCATCAGGATAGGGGCCAAATCCCTGGACAAGACTGGCAAATTGACTTCACTCACATGCCTATTAAAAGAATCAAATATTTCTTAATCCTCTTAGATACCTTCTCAGGCTGGATAGAAACCATTCCCCCACTACGTCTGACCCACCTCATTATAATCAGATAATGGACCTGCTTTCATATCTTAAATGACTCAACAGGTCTCCTCCACTCTGAACATCCAGTGGAACTTACACCCCCTCCTACCAGCCTCAACCTCCAGACAAGGTAGAAAAGGCAAATTCCTTAATTAAGTCTCACCTAACTAAATTAACTATCAAAACTAAAGAACCTTAAATTACTCTCTTACCTCCAGCCTTTATGGACATCCAGGTAATGTCCCATGCATCCTCCTTCCCTAGTCCCTTGGAACTCATGTATGGAAGACTCTTCTTATTAGGAAACTTCTCTTCCACAGAAACCCCTCCAGGAGACTATGTCCCTATTTTAAATCTCTTCCAACAATTACTGAGTGAACATGCTAATCAGGTCCTCCCTCCACCTTTTATGGGAGACATCCCCCTACTCTCCTACAGCCAGGGGACTGGGTCCTCCTAAAGGAAATCCATCCATCGAATAATTTACAGCCCTGATTGCAAGGTCCTTATCAGGTACTCTTAACTGCCCCAATTGCAGCTAAACTGGGCATACCCCATGGTTCCACTTCCAGATTAAAACCTGTCCCAGGAACACCTCCATCACATGAGCTGGAGTCCCCTAAGTATTACAGCCACCAGTTCTGGGCCACCAGACTCCGCCTTACCCACATCCCAGAAGAGGAGGCGAGTGAGTGAGCACCCCTGCAGGTGCCCCCTATGTATTGACCCTACCAATCCTGACTTCCCTGAAAGCCCATCTCCTCTCCCAATACAAATCCTCCAGGTCCTAGCTACTTCTCCTCTCCTTTTGCATCAGGATTCTCACCTTCCTATGGGACTCCCTTCTACAAGGGGCTTCAATTACCTATGAGATAAGATTTCCTTCTTCCTAGGTCCCAAACATACCCTTCCCCTTCTCCACTGACTTGGGACAATCCTGACTCTGAAAGTGGGGATTAGCTTACCTTCTCATCCTATTCTAACCCTCCTCTCCTACTTGTGTAAAAAATTTTCTCACCTCCACTCATCTCAAAAAACTTCCTAGGTCCCAAACATACCCTTCCCCTTCTCCACTGACTTGGGACAATCCTGACTCTGAAAGTGGGGATTAGCTTACCTTCTCATCCTATTCTAACCCTCCTCTCCTACTTGTGTAAGAAATTTTCTCACCTCCACTCATCTCAAAAAAAAACACTTAACCTTACTCATTCCCTCCTAAACCAGACCAAACCAACCTTTGCCAGGAATTGCTGGTTCTGCTTTTCCCTCTCCTCTTCAGCATATACCACCATCCCAATACCAATCAAGAGATGAAATCAGGCAAAAAATCACTCTAACTTATAACAAGGAAAAGGGAACTATATTTCTCAAACAGGCAGACACCCTCTAGGAAATTATCCTACAGCCCAGGCAAATCAAGCCTCCCTTCTTTTCTGTACTTATATTCTATCTCTTACTAATGTAGCTCCTTCCTCCCTTCCAGTCACAGGTCCTATCACTCTACACACCCCACTAATAAAGGGACCCAAGCCCCTTTATGCTTTACTTTACGAGGTCACAGGGCAATATAACAATAGGCCACCTCCCAACATCAGGTTGCAACACCACAGTTAACCAAGAACTACTAAATGGCCATTGGTCCCAACGGGTTGACTACCAGGTCTCCCCAGAAGCCAATGGTTATTTCCTATAGCTGTTTTACTTCTTATCCAACCATCCAGGCCCCAAGCTTCAACTGCTCCTTTCCTTCCCTTTCTATTTTTCCTTGGAAAACAAGCCTATTCCAGTGTTCCCGCCCACTTTCACTACAATAAAAATCTTAACCACTCATAGTCATCCCTTATTGGTAGCACCACGGTGACTACCCTCTCAGCTTGGAGCACAAAACTGGGAAAAGGAACCTCATATCCTTTAGTCCATCTCTTCTCCCTACACCTTTCAGCTTGTCTCCATGATCAGGGATTTTTCTTCCTCTCTGAGGAAAACACATATATACTACCCCACTAACTGGACAGGAACCTGTACTCTCATCTATCTCTCCCCCAATAATCAGTCTTTATCTGTCCCTATAACCCATTATATCTGACACAAAAGGGCAGTCCAGATAACCCCTCTCCTCATAACCTTCGGCCTCACAGCAGGGGTTGGAACTGGAATAGGGGGCCTAACCACTGCTCCATCATATTTTGAAATCCTGTCTCAGGATGTACAAGAAAGCTCTGAATGCCTAGCAAGGGGCAAAACTGGGAAAATAAGAACCTTACCCCCAGGGTAACCTATCCTCTCCTTTCATATCAACTTAGATTCCTGATATTTTCCTCCCTAAAAAATAACATCTAGGCCTCAGTTGTATTTCAGCTCCAGGCCAAGAAAAGCAGTAAAACAAGACAAGTCACACTGTGGCAACCTCAGGACCAGCTTTTGCCTCCCAACTCACTCAACAGGCCTGATTTCAAGCCTTCACCAACCAGTCTCTTGGGGAAATCATGCTGCTGCAACACCTTGCTCCAACCATAAGGAATCTTTAGTGTTCCAGCCTACTAATATCAAAGTCCATCCCCCTATGGACCCAACATCCCCTCTCAGCAGCAAGTAACTATGGAAGATATGACCTTCATCCTTATTCCATAAAAGAAAAAGGCTGGAATGTTAGGTGTGATCAAATAATTGAATCAATACCCCCTCCCCATGGGAACTGACCTTTAGGCCACTTTACAACTGACATTCCACTTGCTTAGACAACATTCCACTTGCTAAGACCATTATCTCTCCCCTCTGGACTTCCCAGAATCTGGACCTGCGCAGATAATTCTCTGCCCAGAAAAAGCCCGTCTAGAGTCCTTTTCAAACCTCTGATTCCTCGTCTTTAGAGGCTGGCGCCATTTTGCGGTTCAGCCCATCTGGTATCCAGATGACCTAATCTATATATATAAAAAGCTAATATGCTAAGTGTCCATCTGACAGGTAGCTATGACATGCACTGACCACCAGGAGGAAGATGCTCAATGTAGGAGCTGCCGAGCTGCAGTGACTTGGCAGCAGGGGTTCTTGGGTGACAGACCCTGAAACCAGAGAGGAGGGAGCCCAATTCCTCACAGGGTCATGTGATTCCACCTTCACTGGAAGGTTGCTGGGGCACTATTGGCCCCAAATCTGGTCTACTGCACACTTGCGTTTGTGTTCCACACCCTGTACAACAGCAACTTTGCAGAGTGCCCTCTCGCACTCCAGGACCCCTTGGGGGATGTTGAAGAGCCTGTTTCAGCCCAATCCCCACAGGCCAGGCCAAGGGACCCCACCTGCCGGAGGGACCCCGCTCACTCTGCAGATGCCCTTTCAGCCATGGCACCACCCTAGGTGCAGCCAGCTGGGGAGAGACCATGGGAGGTTGGCTCCAGGGCATGACCAGCTCATCTTGCCCAGTCCCGCCCCACCAGCCACCTTCTAATTAATTTTCTTTCAATGTGCATGAATCGATGCACTGGGTCACTAGTAAATTTATAATCCCTTACCACTTTTGGCCTTGTGCGTTCCTCCTTTGGTGACCCTAACAGAAATTAAATTGAAAGGCAGTATGCTTAGTGTTAAGGGAAGACCAAACTGTTCTGTTCACATTCCAACTTAGGCAATGGTGCCCAGCACTGAAAGCATTTAGAACAGTGCTGGGCACATTGTTGGTACTGAATGTTAGCTGTTCTCTGAGTTATGTATTCTGAAAGATAAAACGTGTGGAAATGCTTTCGTGTGCCACAGGATACTGTCATACACACAAATAAGTACAATGCAGATATCCTCCTTTCTTTCCCATGCTTCTCCATTATTTAGGTCTTTCTCTTCATACAATCAAAACTCTTATGTCTTATATCACAAAAAAACCTCTGGTTTCTTTCAGTCAGTTGGACCTAGGTTTTAATCTCAGAATGTTAGGACTCACTTCTCAGATTCTTCATTTGTAAAATGTATTTAATATTCTCCCTCATGAGGATTAAATGTGTACAAATATTTTAAGCAAGTGTCACATACAGTAGGTGTTTAATAAATAGATTTCCTCTCCTGATTATTCATCTTCCTATGCTGCCTGATTAATCTTCCTTAAGGACAGCTCTGACTGCAGCTTTTTATTCGTGTTTGACCATACACCATGATCAAGTGGGATTTATTCCAGGAATTCAAGGTTGGTACAATATTTGCAAATTAATAAATGTGATACATCACATAAACAAAATCCTATATAATAAAAGCCTATTATGCTGAGTCCCAGCAACAACAACAACAAAAAATCACAGACATTCCAGAAAACTGGGCTCTTAAGCCAGCCAAAGGAATGACATTTTAATTTTTCATTTTTATTTTTTTATTATTATTTTGTTAGCTCTTTTTTTTCTTTGTTTTCCTTTTTTTTGTTTGTTGCTCTTTTTTTGTTTTTTTCGTTGTTCTCCTTTTTTTGTTTGTTGCTTTATTTTCTACTTCTTTTCACATTATTTTTTCATCATTCAATTTTATTTTATTTTTACTTGTTATTTTCTATTTCTATATCATTTTTGAATCAATTTTTTTGTAAATATATTATTTTTTCCCCTTCTGTCTCTTCTAATCCACTCATCCCTTTTATACTTCCTCTATACTGAAGTGAGGTCCTCCC
>NW_005368707.1:664657-667604 GCF_000412655.1 Myotis brandtii | reverse complement strand
ATGAGTGAATGAATGAGCGAGTAAGTGAATGAGCAAGCAGCTAAGGGGCGGGATAGTTCGCACTCCGCTCTGGGCTGCCTGACGCAAACCCCGGGAAGTTCCCGCCCTGCTCCCAGCGGCCCCACTCCCTTCTCCCAGCTGCATAGTTCACTCAGGGCAAAGGCCCAGGTGTGTGTGTTGGCAGATCGGTGCATTAGCACCTGCCAGCCTCGGATCCCCGGGGAGGGCCGTTTGTGGGCGTGGCTGGTGCCCTGGGTCGGGTCCCATACAGGCAGCCTGCCGCTGGGGTTGCAGATAGCAGGCCCGGATGGCAGCGGGGCAGGCAGGATGGCGCTGTCCTGCCCTGCCTGCAGTATGCAAATTAGCCGCCATCTTTGTTGGCGGTTAACCGCCGTCTTGGTTGGCAGTTAATAGGCATATCATCCTGATTAGCCAATGGGAAGCGTATCGGAGGTACGGTTAATTATCCTATTTGTCTTTTATTAGATAAGATATATATATATGTGTGTGTATATATATATATTCTCCTTTTTCTTTTCTCTCCTATCTTTTATTTTCTCTCTTAGATATCATTTGTGCTCTCTTTTCTCTCCCCTAATTCTCTTTTCTAAGGTGGTCACTTATATTGGGGTTATCAGTGTCGTGAGTACATTCATGCTTTGTTCCCTTTGGGTCATGTCTTGTTAAGGTGAATTTTATTCTGTCTGGCTAAAGTACTAGGGAGCAAGCCACATAACCAGACACCTGGAGAGGAAATTTCATTAACGAACGGGTCAATTACACCCTAGACCCAGCTACAGAGGCAGGAAGAAGGCGGCAGCGAGGGAGCAAAAGAGGAGTGTGTGGTTGTGTGGTGTGTGTGTGTGTGTGTGTGTGTGTGTGTGTGTGTGTGTGTGAATGAGGCACAGTTAGACCCGCAGGACCTTTGGGGGCAGGCTAACTGGGCTAGCCTAACTAGGCAGCCTCTGCTACCATTGCAAACAGGGCCAGGAGGCCAGCTCCTCTTCAGAAGCCTCGCCTTTTCAAAGGGGAGAGCTGATGTAACTGAGAGCCCAGCCTCACCTCCACCCAGGGTGCCCTCAGGTAACACCTGGGATTCTATAGCCACCCCTGCCAGGGACCTGCTACCTCAGTGGTGGCTCCACGGTCACCGAGTCTCCAGCCATCCCGCACGCAGGCTCCTGTGAGTTCTGAAGCACGGTCCCCTCTGACCAGCCCAACGCATTAGTCTAGTGCATTGCAACCACGTGAGCAGCACGCTCCTGTACAAGGAGCATCAGCTCCACAAGCAGCCTGCCCCAGGCCTAAGAGCAGCAGCCTCATGTGGCCTGCCCCTGTCCAAGGAGCAGCAGCTGTGTGAGCAGCCCACTCCCCTGTCTGAGGAGCAGCAACCACGCAAGCAGCCCGACCCGTTGAGGAGCAGCAGCTGCACGAGCAGTCTGCCTACGTCTGAGGAGCAGCAGCCTTGCGCAGCCCACCCCCATTCAAGGACCAGCAGCTGCACACAGCCCGCATCCTGCACCACTCCGAGGAGCAGCAGCCACACGAGCAGACCGCCCACGTCCGAGGAGCGGCAGCCCTGTGCAGCACGCACTGGTCCGAGGAACAGCGCCACACACAGCTTGCACCTGTCCGACGAGCAGCAGCCAGGTAAGTGGCCCGTCCCAATCTGAGGAGGAGCAGCCACGCGTGCAGCTCACTCCCATCCGAAGAGCAGCAGCGGCGCAAGCAACCCACCCCCACCTGAGGAGCAGAAGACTTGCAATCAACCTGTCCAAGTCCAAGGAGCAGTAGCCCCACAAGCAGCCCACCACATTAGAGGAACAACAGCAGCATGCAGCCAGCCCCCATTCAAGGGTCAGCAGCCACGTGAGCTGTCCACCCCAGTTCAAGGAGTAGCAGCTGCGTGTGTAGCCCGCCCCCATCCAAGGAACAGCAGCCTCGTGATCAGCACACCATCTGTCTGAGGAACAGCAGCTGTGTGAAAAGCCTCTCCCCACCAGCCAGAGGAGCCACCACGGCTGTGAACAGCACCCACCAGAGGAGCTGCTGCCAACTGAGGAGCAGCTGCTACCACAACCGCCCAAGGAGCAACCGCAACCGGAGGAGCCACTGCCACCCAAGGAGCAGCCCCTGAATGACTCAACATCTAGATATGTCTGTGAGATCAAACGTGGGTAGACAAAGAAACCCCCAAAGGAAAGAAGAGGAGGACTCGCCAGAAAAGCAGCTAAGTGAAACAGGCATGCAACATGTAAGAAAAAGAATTCATATTAAGGGTCCTAGAGTGCATAAACTGGATGGAGGAAAAAATCAACAACTTCTGCAAGAATCAAGAAGAAATGGATGAAAAAATCAACAACTTCTGCAAGAATCAAGAAGAAATGGATGAAAAAATCAACAACTTCTGCAAGAATCAAGAAGAAATGGATGAAAAAATCAACAACTTCTGCAAGAATCAAGAAGAAATGGATGAAAAAATCAACAACTTCTGCAAGAATCAAGAAGAAATGGATGAAAAAATCAACAACTTCTGCAAGAATCAAGAAGAAATGGATGAAAAAATCAACAACTTCTGCAAGAATCAAGAAGAAATGGATGAAAAAATCAACAACTTCTGCAAGAATCAAGAAGAAATGGATGAAAAAATCAACAACTTCTGCAAGAATCAAGAAGAAATGGATGAAAAAATCAACAACTTCTGCAAGAATCAAGAAGAAATGGATGAAAAAATCAACAACTTCTGCAAGAATCAAGAAGAAATGGATGAAAAAATCAACAACTTCTGCAAGAATCAAGAAGAAATGGATGAAAAAATCAACAACTTCTGCAAGAATCAAGAAGAAATGGATGAAAAAATCAACAACTTCTGCAAGAATCAAGAAGAAATGGATGAAAAAATCAACAACTTCTGCAAGAATCAAGAAGAAATGGATGAAAAAATCAA
>NW_005368707.1:654007-660281 GCF_000412655.1 Myotis brandtii | reverse complement strand
AATTACCATGTTTGTCTATTATTAGATAGGATGAGCAAAAATACATACAGAGGCAGAGCAGCATCGAACAGACTGTCAAACTACAGCGGGAAGGCTGGGGAGGGTTGGGGTGCGGGAAGGGGGGTAAGAGATCAACCGAAGGATTTGTATGCATGCATGTAAGCATAACCAATGGACATAAGACACTGAGAGGTAGGGGATCCCGGGGGAATGTCAAGGGGAGAAAAAAAAAAGAGACCTATGTAATACTTTAAGCAATAAAAAAATAAAATAAAGCCTATTATGCTAAGTGTCCAGTGGTCCAGTCATCTGTTTAACCAATCAAAGGGTAATATGCTAATGATATTCTAAGGCCACTCAACTGCTTGCTATGACGTGCAATGACCACCAGAGGGCATACAGTTGACCTGTCGATCAGTCGCTATCATGTGCACTGACCACCGGGGGGGCAGACGCTTGACTGGTAGGTTAGCTTGCTGCTGAGGTCCGGCCAATCAGGAATGAGCGAGTCTGGCCAGACACACTCTGGAGCCCTCCTGCAGTCCCTTCCTGGCTGGCCAACTTCCTGTGTCCCTCCCCGTCCCCGATCGTGCACTGGTGGGGTCCCTCAGCCTGGCCTGCACCCTCTCACAATCTGGGACCCCTTGGGGGATGTTGGAGAGCTGGTTTTGGCCAGATCCTGCAGGCTATGCCGAGGAACCCCACTGGTGTACGAATATGATTTTATATTTCACAGACCTCTAGTGAAATATAAAATCACATTATCATATCCATAGATGCAAAAAAAACACCATTTGATAAAACTCAGCACCCATCCTATATAATAAAAGGGTAATATGCAAATTGACCCTAACAGCAGAACAACTGGGAATGACTGGTCACTATGACACACACTGACCACCAGGGTGCATACGCTCAATATAGGAGCTGCCCCCTGGTGGTCAGTGTGCTCCCACAGGGGGAGCTCTGCTCAGCCACAAACCAGGCTGATGGCTGCCAGCACAGCGGTGGTGGTGGGAGCCTCTCCTGCCTCCTCAGCAGCGCTAAAGATGTCTGACTGCAGCTTAGGCCTGCTCCCCGCTGGCAAGTGGACATTCCCCGAGAGCTCCCGGCTGCCAGAGGGATGTCTGACTCCCAGCTTAGTCCCAATCCCCCGGGCAGTGGGCCTAACTCAGCAGGTGGACATCCCCTGAGGGGTCCCAGACTGCAAGAGGGCACAGACCAGGCTGAGGGACCCTCCTGAGTGCACAAATTTTTGTGCACTGAGCCTCTAGTTTATGATAAAAACTCTCAGCAGAGTGGGAATAGAGGGATCATACCTCAACATAATAAAGGCCATATATGACAAACCTACAGCCAGCATCATATTCAATGGGTAAAAACTATTTCAGTATTTTTCTTAAGATTGGGACCAAGACAGGGATGTTTGCTTTCACCATGGTTACTTAACATAGTATTTAAAGTCCTTGCCACAGCAATCAGATAAGAATAAGAAATAAAAGGCATTCAAGTTGGAAAGGAAGAAGTAAAACTGTCATTATTTGCAGATGACATGATACTGTATATAGCGAACACTAAAGATTCCACCAAAAAACTACTAGAACTAATAAATGAAGTCAGTAAAATAACAGGATAGAAAATTAATTTTATAAATCAGTTATATTTTTATATACCAATAATGAACTGTCAAAAAGGAAAATTTTTAAAATCCCATTTATAATTGTATCAAAAATAAATAAATAAGCTACCTAGGAATAAATTTAACCAAGGAGTAAATAATATGTACTCAGAAAATTTTAAAACACTGAAGAAATAAATTAAAGGAGATACAAATACAGTGGAACCTTGGTTCTCAAACTTAATTTGTTCTAGAAGTCTGTTTGAGAATTGATTTGTTTGAAAACTGAATCATTTTTCCTATTAGAAATACTGTAATATGAATTACTTCTTTCTAGATGCCCCAAATGATTCCCTGTTTTAAACTTTCTCAATTGCTTGTGATCATTTCATGAGCACTCTCATACCCTTAGCAAAATCAGCGGTCTTAATGGCCTCTTTATGTTTTAAAATTGTGCTAATCATTGATTTCACCATGCCATATTTGGTAGCCAGATTAGGCATGCGAACACCTCTATGCTACTTGCAATCATTCTTTTTTAAGCTCTATCATTGTTCTCCCAGCTTTCCTGTTCACTTTGCTGCTATCACTAACCTTTTTAGGATCCATGGTATCTTACAGTACATATCTATATATATATAAAAAAGCAGCTACAGTAACGGCCATAATGACCTAACAACTGGTCACTATCATGCCCACTGTGGACAGTGAACAGGCCCAATCAGGGGGTGAGGCCCCTCCCCCCTGCCAGCCAGCCCCTGATCGGACTCTCCCACCCTGATCAAGAGTGGGGCCTGCCAGCCAAATGCCCCCTTCCTTCCCCTTTACCAGCTGCACCCCCATCAGCCCGCCCCACCACAATAGGCCCACAGCCCCTCCCCCCAGCTGGCCCAACCCTGATTACACCCCCCAACCCCAGTAGGGGGCAGGGCTGGGCGGCCAACCTCCTTCAGCCCCTCCCTCTGGCCTCCCCACCCCTGATCACACTCCCCACCCCAATAGGGGGTGGGGCTGGCCAGCCAACCTCCTGAAGTCCCTGCCCCCAGCCGGCCATGCCCCCGATGGACCCCCACCATCCTGATTGGCTGCAACTCCTCCCCCCACTCAGCCCCACCCCAGATCAACCCCCCCACCCTGATCAGGGGAGGGGCTGGCAGGCCAACCACCCATGGCCCCTCCCAGGCCACTGGCCTCTGATCAGCACCCTCCACCCACCCCATTTGGGGGGCGGGGCTGGCCAGCCCACCACTCCCAGCCCCTCCCTATGGCCAGGCCCACCCCCAATCGGCCCCCCAACCCCAATTGGAGACAGGGCCCGCCGGCCAATCGCCCATAGTCCCTTCCCCCAGCTAGCCCGTGATCAGCCAGCCAACCTCCTGCCATCTCCTCCTCCTGACAGGCCCAGCCCTGATCCTCCCTGATTGGGGCCAGGCTGGCCAGACCCCACCCATGCACAAATTCGTGCACTGGGCCTGTAGTTTAATAATAATAAGCAGAAACTAAAGCAAAATAACATGAAAATATTCACAGTACAAATTTCTGAGATGTTAACAATGTGAGATTTAGCTATAAACTGACTTATACTCACACATTCTCTTCTGTGTTGTCTGAGAAACCCGTGACTGATCATATAGGTATCAGCATGAAAGAATTGTCAGGTCAAGAACTGAAGTTTTATTCAACAACTGAGACATTTTTTCCACAAACAACTTGGTCAAGAAATGAATTATTCAAGATGAAAGATGTTCAAGAACCGACGTTTGGCTGTAAATGGAAGCCTATAGTGTGCTCATGGAGAGGAAGAATTAATTTCATTAAAATGTCCATACTACCCAGAACAAAATTTAGATTCAATTCAATCCTTATCAAAATACCAATTGTGAGTTTTACAGAACTGGAACAAATAATCCAAAAATTTATATGGAACCACAAAAGACCCCAAATAACCACAGCAATGTTAGAAAGAAGGACAAATTGGAGGTATCACACTACCTGAAATTAAACTATACTACAAGCTATAGTAATTAAAACAGTATGGTACTGCCATAAAAACAGACATATATAGATCAATACATGCCTTTAAGGTCAATTAATATTTGACACAGGAGGCAAGAACACACAATGGTGTAAAGACAGTCTATTCAATCAATGGTGTTGGGAAAATTGGATAGACGCATGCAAAAAACTGAAACTAGATCACTTTCTTACACCATATACAAAAATAAACTTGAAATGGATTAAAGACTTACATATAAGACTTGATACCCTAAAACTCCTAGAAGAAAATACAGGCAGTAAAATCTTGGACATTTCTCTTAGCAATATTTTTCTGGTATATCTCTTTGGGCAAAGGAAACAAAAAATAAATAAACAAATGGGACTACATCAAACTAAAAAGCCTTTTCACAGCAAAGGAAACCATCAACAAGATGAAAAAACATTTATGGAATGGGAGACCATATTTGCCAATGATACCTCTAATAAGGGGTTAATATCCAAAATGTATAAAGAACTCATACAAGTAAATACGAGGAAAACTTGCAATTCAATTTAAAAGTGGGCAAAGGACTTGAATAGACACCTCTCCAATGAGGACATAAAGATGAAAAAATGTTCAATGTCACTAATCATCAGAGAAATGCAAAGTAAAACCACAATAAGGTATCTCCTCAAATCTATAATAATGGCTATCAACAATAAATCAACAATAAGTATTGGTCAGAATGTGGAGAAAAGGGAAACTGTACTGTTGGTGGGAATACAGATTAATGCAACCACTATGGAAAACAGTATGGATGTTCCTAAAATAAATTAAAATGGAACTACCTTATGACCCACCAATTCCATTCCAGGTGTATCTTTAAAGAAACCTAAAACACTAAATTGAAAGAATATGTGCACCTCTCTGTTCATTGCAATGAATGAACATTATTTGCAATACCCAAGATATGGAAGCAACTCAAATGCCCATCAGTGGACAAGTGGATAAAATATTGATGGTACCTATATTCAATGGAATATTAGTTTTGGCCAGAAAACAATAATAAAATCTTACCATTTGCACAGCATGAATGAACCTAGAGGATATTATTCTAAGTCAGTCAGGGAAAGACAAATACTATATGATTTTACTGATATGTGGAATCTAAAGAACAATATAAAACAGAAACAGACTCACAGATAGAGAATAGACTGATGGTTGCTAGAGGGGAAAGGAGCTGGGGACTGGGTGAAAATGGTGATGGGATTAGAAGTACAGATTGGTAATTACAGAATAGTCATAGGGATGTAAAAGTACAGCATAGGATATATAGTCAATAATATTGTAATAACTAGGTATGGTGACATTTGGATACTGGGAATATCAGGGGAATACTTTGTAAAGTATATGATTGTCTAATCACTATGTCATACTCCTGAAAATAATACAAAATAATACAGAATGTAAAATATATATATGTACTTTTGATTAAATGAAAAGAAAACTACATAGGACAATGGAAACTATTGTGTCTGTGAAACTGAAAGAAAAAAATGAATAAAGGTGAACAGAGCCTAAGGGACATATGGAATACTATCAATTGAACCAACATATGCATTGTGAAGTCACAGAAGGATAAGAGAGAGAAATGGGCAGAGAGAATATTTGAAGAAATAATGGCTGAAAACTTCCCAAACTTGTTGAAATAAATGAATACAAACAGCCAAGATGCTCAATAATCTTCAAGTAAGATGAAATCAGAGACCTGCACCAAGACACATTATAATCAAACTATCAAGAGATAAAGGCAAAGGGAGAATCTTGTAAGCATCAAGAGAAAAGCACATCATCTCATGCAAGCTATCCTTAATGAGATTACAAGCATATTTTTTATCATAAACTCTGAAGCCCAAAAGACAGTGGGCCATATATTCAAAGTGCTAAAAGAAAAACCTTTCAACTAGCCATTGCAATCAGACAAGAAGAAGAAATAAAAGGCATCCAAATTGGAAAAGAAGTAAAATTGTCTTTATTCGCAGATGACATGATATTGTACATAGAAGACCCCAAAGACTCCATAAAAAAACTACTAGACTTAATAAATGAATTCGGCAATGTAGCAGGATACACAATTAATACCCAGAAGTTTATGGCTTTTCTATACACCAATAATGAACTCACAGAAAGAGAAATTTAAAAAGCAATCCCATTTACCATTGCAACAACAACAAAAAACTAAGATACCTAGGAATAAAGTTAACCAAGGAGATAAAGGACCTGTACTCAGAAAATTTCAGGATGCTAAGAAAAGAGATAGAGGAAGACATGAACAAATGAAAGAATATACCATGTTCATGGATTGGTAGAATCAACATCATTAAAATGTCCATACTACCCAAAGCATTCTATAAATTCAATGCAATCCCCATTAAAATACCAATGGCATACTTCAAAGATCTAGAACAAATTCTTCAAAAATTCATCTGGAATATAAAAAGACCCTGAATAGCTGCAGCAATCTTGAGAACGAAGAACAATGTTGGAGGGATCACAATACCAGATATCAAGTTATACTACAAAGCCACTGTTCTCAAAACTGCCTGGTGTTGGCACAAGAACAGACATATAGACCAATGGGACAGAACAGAGAACCCAGAGTTCAACCCAAGCCATTA
>NW_005368707.1:640957-653079 GCF_000412655.1 Myotis brandtii | reverse complement strand
CAGCAGATAAGTGGATTAGAAAACTGTGGTACATCTACACAATGGAATACTACACTGCTGTAAAAAAAGAAGGAATTCTTACCATTTGCAGCAGCATGGATGGAACTGGAGAGCATTATGCTAAGTGAAATAAGCCTGTCAGTGAAAGATAAATACTACATGATTTCACTCATTTGTGGAATATAAAGAACATTATAAACTGTTGAGCAAAAATAGAGTCAAAGAAGCATTGAACAGACTGTCAAACTACAGCGGGAGGGCAGGGGAGGGTTGTGGGGGGTATAAGAGATCAGCTTGAAGGACTTGTATGCATACATATAAGCACAACCAATAGACACAAGACACTGGGGGTGAGAGGGGAGGGCAAATGCTGGGGGGGGGGGAAGCTGGGAGGAGGTCAATAGGGGGGGAAAAAGGAGACATATGTACTACTATTTGTAATACCTTAAACAATAAAATAAAATAAAAGATATTAGTTGTAATAAAAAAGAAACCCAGCACCCATTTATGATAAAAACTCTCAGCAAAGTGGAAATAGAGGTATCATACCAAAACATAATAAAGGCCATATATGACAAACCTATAGCCAATATCATACTCAATGAACAAAAACTAAAACCAAAAAAAAAAAGAAAACTAAAACCATTTCACCTAAGAACAGGAACAAGACAGGGACATTCCCTTTCTTATTCAACATAGTACTGGAGATACTAGCTACAGTGATCAGACAAGAAGAAAATATAAAAGGCATCCAAATTGGAAAGGAGTAAGTAAAATTGTCATTATTCCCAGATGACATGATATTGTATAGCAAACCCTAAAGACTCCACCAAAAAATTACTAGATTTGATAAATGAATTTGGCAATGTAGCAGCATAAAAAATTAACACCAAAAAATCAAAGGATTTATAGAATCAACATCATTAAAATGTCCATACTACTCAAAGCAATCTATAGATTCAATGCAATTCCTTTTAAAGTACCAAAGGCATATTTCACAGACCTAGAACAAACACCCCCCAAATTTATATGGAACCAAAAAAGAACCCAAATAGCTGCAGCAATCTTGAGAAAGAAGAACAAAGTTGGAGGGATCGCAATACCAGGTATGAAGCTATGCTACAAAGCCTCTGTATTCAAAAGAGCCTGGAAACACCAATCAGAAAGAATATATGCACCCCTATGTTCATAACAGCACAATTTATAATAGCTAAGATTTGGAAACAGCCCAAGAACCCATCAGCAGATGAGTGAATAAAAAAGCTGTGGTACCTTTACACAGTGGGATACTACACCTTGGTTTAAAAAAAAAAAAAGGAATTCTTAGCATTTGCAACAGCATGGATGGACCTGGAGAGTATTATGCTAAGCCAAATAAACCAGACAGAGAAAGATAAGTAGCACATGACCTCCCTCATATGTGGATTCTAATGAACAAAATAAACTGATGAACTAAATAGATCCAGAGACATAGAACCATGGAACAGACTGATGAATTTCAGAAGAAAGTTGGGGGTAGGGGTAAATGGGGGAGGAGAGTTTAACTGGGGAACTTATCCTATGTAATAAAAGGCTAATATGCAAATAGACGAATGGTGGAACAACCAGAATAACTGAACAATCGGTCGCTATGATGTGTGCTGACCACCAGGGGGCATGCGCAGAACATGGCGAGCGTTGGCCGTGGCAGGATGGTGGAGCAGGTGAGCAGGGGCACCAGACCAAGGCAGGGCACCGGTCGCTGTCATCGGGGTGAGCCTCTGGTGGATACTGAAAATTCTTTGCTCCTGCCCATCATGGTCCCACCTGGCACTTGCACCTACTGTCAGCACCGGCCTTGCTAGCACCTATTGTTGGCGCTGGCCCCAATCGCTCCTTGCCATCAGCGGGTGCTAGTGGGGCCAGCACAGTCAGCACATGGGAGCAGCGGTGGTGGAAGCAGGGCTGATGGCAGACAGGGGACAGGGGACCTGGGGCCGTGACTGGAGGGGCCAGGCAGGAAGCTGGAGGATGGACCGAGACCTGCCCCTGTGCCTACCGCAGCCTCGTGGCCCACAGTTCCTTTCAAGGTGCATGAATTTGTGCACTGGGCTCCTAGTATCTTATATACATAGCCCATGGACATAGACAATAGTGTGGTGAAGGCTTGGAAGGAACGAGTAGGGGTGAAGGGGGTCAATGGGAAAAAAACTTGAAGGGGACATCTGTAATACATTCAACAATGAAGATAATTTTTTTTTAAAGGAAACATTAGCATTCCTCAGATATCAAGCCTCAAGCCTAGTAGAAGACAATGACAATGACTACCTCATTTCACTGACAAAAAGTGCTTCACTCTTTAATTGTTCTATAAAGTGCAGTTTTTGGAGCTTATCAATAACAGTTTCACTCAGATTAAAATATTATTTAAAGTTTTAAAAAAAGAGTATCTTGATCTTTTACCCTATAATTTCATTTTTTAAATCTACCTTTAAAAATGCTAGACTCCAAAAACTCTTAATATAAATTAGAGATTATTACAGCATACTTCTAAAGAGGAATATATAACAAATCTTTGTAAACAAATTTGTAAGCAATAATGGAAAGATGATTAAATAAATTGTGATAAATCTAGAAATTAGAGTTAGAAATTTAAAACATGTTTACAAAGTTAAGTGGGAAAATTTGGATAAAATATTTATAAATAGTGTGAGTACAACTACATAAAATATGGGTGAAAAATTTAAGGAGGGAAGTACAAATAAAAATGAAATTGGCCAATGGACACAGACACTAGGGCGGTGAGGGCTTGCCGGAGTGGGAATGGCTGGGGGTCCTTCTGGAAAAAAGGAGACATGTGTAAAACTTTAGACAATAAAAAAAATGAAGTTGGCCCTGGCTGGAAGCTTAAAGACTGTTAAGTGCCATGAGAGAAGTGCTGATAAGAGGCACATGCCTGGGTTGCGGACTTGATCCCAGTAAGGGGCACACAGGAGGTAGCCCATTGATGTTTCCCTCTTACATTGAAGTTTCCCTCTCTCCCACCCCTTCCTCTCTCCCTAAAAATCAATAAAAAATCTTTTTAAAAAATAAAAAAGGTAAGGAAACAGGGAAATGTTAAGTGACTTACCCAAGTTAGGGAAACTGCTAGGATATTAGACCAGGCTACCTGACTCCAGAATCCATGCTTATATTCTGTAACTGCTGCCCCATATCTGAAGTTCCAACTATAAGTGAAGCATTCCCAGTTTTACAGACAGTTATATACTTTCCTGCTTCTGTGTTTTTGCTCATGCTACTCCTCTTATCTGGAATACTCTTCTCTCTCAACTCCATGTGCTAACATTCCATCGAGGTCAAGCACCAATCCCAGCTCCTACAGTCTCCCCTGATTCCCTGCTGCAACCATGGGAGTACACCTCAAACACATGCCATGACACTCTGGATTTCATTGTTATACTTGTGCAGCGACCACACTGCCAGTGGGCTTCTCCCAGCCAGTGACCGAGTGTGACAGGAACACTAAGGCAGGCCTGTTCCTGGAAGGCTTTGGACAGCTCTGATGCTGGCTTTGGCTGGAGAACTCCAAAGGCCTGGCCAGCTTCCTTGGACTGCACACACACCCACCCAGCTCTCAATCCCTCTTTCCTGCATTCAGGTTTGGGCTCTCTGGTGGCTTGATGGCTCTTCCAGGTTTTCTCAGCTTCCTCCCCACGCTCTCATAGCTGGTACCTCCTAATAGAATCCTTGCACATCAG
Organism: Myotis brandtii; assembly: GCF_000412655.1. Taxonomy (NCBI): domain Eukaryota; kingdom Metazoa; phylum Chordata; class Mammalia; order Chiroptera; family Vespertilionidae; genus Myotis; species Myotis brandtii. Next base: position 649,342 of record NW_005368707.1, on the reverse strand, counting down.
TTCTGACTTGTAATCTGCTTCCTGAAGAACCCAGACGGACACATTTACCTGGGTTGAAATAACGGATTTCATCTCCTGAGCCTCCGTAGCCTCTTATCAGCACTTCTCTCATGGCACTTAACAGTCTTTACGCTTCTGTCAAGGCTTATGTCTTAGTCATTTTTATCCTTTTCTACATTTAGTAGGTGGTTAATATATATTAGTTCACTGGATGAATAAATAAGGATGTGAGAATAGGGAACAGTGTAGCAGGGAGACATTTTTCACTGCCTGCTCTCTTGGATGTCAATTGTTATTTTGGGTGGGGGAAAGAATTCCATGGTTAAATAAGCTGAGGAACTGCTGAGCAGAGCAAACATTAACAGATAGCTTTACTGTGTTGCTTCTTGGAGCACATAAGGTGCTGTTTTTGTTTCGTGGTTCCCCGGAAAGCAGAGGATCATACGATTGGTTTTCTGAGAAACCCAGTTTGGGAAACATTAGAAAGACCATGTAAAGCTTCCAGGAGGCACCATTCATCTGAGCTGATGCTGAAAGAATTGCAAGGGTTTCAGTAGGCCAAGATGGAAGAAAGAAAAGGCTGCATTTCATAAACTAGAGACAGGAAGGCAGGAGACGCATTCAGGGAAGAGCACACACTGTTTGCCCATAAGGTTGCTGTAGGAGAATGAAGGGTAGCAGGCCAGGAAGTGAGGTGAAGGAGGAGCTGTATTTCAGACTATGATACTTGGCCTTTATATGACACTTAAAGGTTTTCCCACCAGAAAATGATGGAATAAATGGTGACAAAGTGAATCACTAGTTTTGATTAGAAAGGCATGCTGCTTGTGAAATGGTTTGCCAAGAAGAATTCCATATGCAGCAAAATCAAATGAAGCAATCTCAGGTTTTATAACCAAAGCAATTTGTTTGTCACATTACTAAATCTATGGTCATAATAAGGCTTCTGTCATGCTTAATGTTCTATTTTGTAAAAGTGTCAAGGGAAAAATCTATTAAACCCCTTTTAGGATGAACAAATTATTTTGCATCAACTTCTTTGGAACAGAAGCTGTAAATCACATTCTCTCTATTTCTTGGCTCTTTCTTTTTGGCTCAGATTTCTAGCCTACATTCACATGTGGGGCAGTTGAGGTTTGTATTCTTTAAGAAAATCTGAAGCTTTTCCACTTCAGGAGATATTTAGTGCAGGTGGGTATTATCTTTCAACGAAAAGGCTGGTATGTGTCACGATGCAGACGGAAATGCCAGTGTGTGCACACCACTTCCTCACTTGGTCATGGTGTGTTGCTGCTGAATTTGTACTCTTTCGGAAGTCTGCTTGTTGCAGATTTGAAAATTTCCTAATCAGCACCTTTTCACTCAAATGAAAAGCAAGTGCTATTTTGTAAGTTAAAAATATATTAATATTTGCCCAGGCCAGTATGGCTCAGTGGTTGGAGTGTTGGCCTGAGCACTGAAGGGTCTTGGGTTTGATGAATTCTTCCAAGGACAATATTTTTTTATGGCATTTGTAATGAGAGAGGAGTGTTTTCTGACGGTATGATCAGTTCTTAAAATATATCTTTGCAGTTATATTTTTCAGATGAAAATAAGATTTATATTTTTCACTTTGTCTTTCAGTTCTTTACAACTTTAGTGCATATCCTTTGTAGTTTACAACCTAGGACTTCTTCTCAATACATCTCTGTCTAAAATGTACAGACATCGCCACTGTTTCAGACTTGTACAGGAATATCTGAATGTATTTACTTAGTCTTTCTCTTCATTTAATCAGATTGACTCCCTGTTTTAGGACATTTGTTCATGCTGTTTCTTCTATATCAAATGCTGTTCCTTTTCCTCCTCACCAGGTTAACTTCTATCACTTACTCAGAGAAACCTTACTTGACTGTCTTGTATCATTTCTCATTGCCGTTCTTTACTCTTTAGAGCTTACCATCATTGTAATTTTGTTTTTATGTGGGTATTTAATAGTAGCCTGATTTCCCCTGGGTCCTAATCTCCCAAAACTCTGGAAGTGAGTGGAGAAATAAGGGATCTGGTATATTTTTTCTATTATATAGCTATGAAGTTATATTTATTGTATACACTGTCATATGACTTCTGAGAAGTCTGGTTTGAAAAATCCCCAAAGAAATCTGAAAAGAGAGCAAGAACTACCAAAACAAGAAAGGTTTCACTGACTTTTAAAGAATACTGAATCTTGTTTGGCCAGTAGAAGCAAATTAGAAGATGAATCTGTCTAATCAGGTAGACATACCTCTGGGACAACTGTATAAAAAAAAGGTTAAAGGTAATAACTTTCAATTATAAAATAAACTAGAGGCTCGATGCATGAAATTCATACATGGATAGGGTCCCTAGGCCTGGCCGGTGATCAGGGCCCATCAGGTTCCCTGCCTCCCTGCCTCCCCACCTCCTCCTTCACTCAGTGCCTCAGTGCCCCGCTGCCACCACTGGTCACCTGCCATGTTCTGCACCATCCCCTGGTGGTCAGTGCATGTCACAGTGAGCAATCGAACTCCCGGACCTCCCTGTCAAACTCCTGAGGGGACACTTTGCATATTAGTCTTTTATACATATAGATAAGGCACAGAGATGTAATGTATAGCAGAGGGAACAGAGTCAATAATCTAATCTAATAAAAGAGAAACATGCAAATTGACCACACCTCCACTACACCCCAAGCCATGCCCACCAGCCAATCGGAGCGACTATATGCAAATTAACCCAATCAAAATGGTGGCCCCAGCCATGGAGCTGGAGCAAGCAGGAGGCTTGGTTGCCCTGGCGATGGAGGAAGCCAAGCTTCCAGCCTTCCCTGGTCTGCTGTGGCCTCTGCTCAAGGCAACAAAGTTTCAATTATAGAAGATAAATAAATCCCAGATACCTGCTTCCAGCCAGCCTCCACTGGGAACTTGGGTGGCTGGGGGCCCTGGGCAGCCTGCAAACAACCATCAGCCCCTCCCCCAGACTGGCCAGGCACCTCAGCAGGCCCCGCCCCCCTGAAGGTGCTGTGGCCCGCCTGCAAACAGCCACCAGCCACTCACCCAGGCTGGCCAGGCACCCCAGCGGGGACCCCCACCCTGAAGGGGCGGTGGCCAGCCTGCAAACAACCATCAGCCCCTCCCCCAGACTGGCCAGGCACCTCAGCAGGACCCGCCACCCTGAAGGTGCTGTGGCCTGCCTGCAAACAGCCATAAGCCACTCACCCAGGCTGGCAAGGCACCCCAGCGGGGACCCCCACCCTGAAGGGGCTGTGGCCAGCCTGCAAACAGCCACCAGCCACTCACCCAGGCTGGCCAGGCACCAGCGGGACACTCCCACCCTGATCTGGGAAACCCTACAGGGCAAACCACCCATGCACCAGGCCTCTATCCTATATAATAAAAGAGTGATATGCAAATTGGCCCTAACAGCAGAACAACTGGGAATGACTGGTCACTATGACACACACTGACCACCAGGGGGCAGACGCTCAATGCAGGAGCTGCCCCCTGGTGGTCAGTGCGCTCCCACAGGGGGAGCTCTGCTCATCCACAAGCCAGGCTGACTGCTGCCAGTACAGCAGTGGTGGTGGGAGCCTCTCCCAACTCCTCAGCAGCACTAAGGATGTCCAACTGCACCTTAGGCCTGCTCCTCGCTGGCAAGAGGACATCCCCCAAGGGCTCCCGGGCTGCCAGAGGGATGTCTGACTGCCAGCTTAGGCCCATTCCCCCAGGAGTGGGCCTAAGCCAGCAGGTGGTCATCCCCCGAGGGGTCCCAGACTGCAAGAGGGCACAGGCCGGGCTGAGGGACCCCCCCTGCCCCCCGCGAGTGCACAAATTTTTGTGCACCGGGCCTCTAGTATCATAATAAATCTGCACAGTGACAGATGGTTATTAGACTGATCATGGTGATCACATCATGAGGTATATAAATGTCAAATCGCTATGTGGTACACCTCAAATTAATATAATATTGTATGCCAACTATATGTTAACAAAATTTTTAAATAATAATTAAAATTGCATAATAAATAAAAATTATACAAATCAAATAAATGTTGGATTAAAAGACAATTACTTCATAACAGAGATATAACAATAATAAAAATATTAAAAACTTAGCCTTAACAAATGTAGAAAATCTAGACAAACTTAGTAAATTTCTGGAAAAATACAAAATTTTTTAAAATGGGAATGGGTGAAAATAGTGAAAGGGTCAAAAGGTAAAACTTCCTTGTAAAATAAATAAGTTCTGGGGAGTAAAGCACAGTGTGTGAGTATAGCTCATAATGCTGCATTGGATATTTGAAAGTTGTTAAGAAAATAGATCTTAAAAGTCTTCATCACAAGAAAAATTTTTTGTAACTACATATGGTGATGGATGTTAACTAAACTTGTGGTGATCATTTCACAATATATACAAGTATCGAATAATTATGTTGTACACATAAAACTAATACAATGTTATATGTCAGTTATACTGCAACAACCAAAATGACTTTAAAATGCCACAAGAAGAAAGTAAAATATTAAATAGATCAGTAATGTTTAGGGAAATTGAATTAAATGTTCTAAAAGTACCCAGACCCAAAGGGTATTTCTATAGACTGAATGTTTGTATCTTCCCAAAATTCCTATGTTGAAGCCTAATCCCCAGCGTGAAGGTATTATGAGGTAGGGTCTTTGGGAGGTGATTAAGTCATGAGTGTGGAGCTATCATGTATGGGATTAGTGCTCTTATTAAAAACACCCCAGCAAGAAGATGGCCTTCTATGAATTAGGTAGCAGGTCCTCACCAGATACTGAATTACTGATACCATGATCTTGGAACTTCCTACCCTCCAGAACTAAGAAATAAATGTTGTTTAAGTCACCTAGTCTATGGTATTTTTTATTATAACATCTTGAAGTAACTATGCAAAGGTATTATGGGTGCGTTCTATCAAACTTCCAAGTAATAGGTAATCCCTCTGGTATGCTTGATTCTAAAATAGAATCAGGAAAGTACAAGAAAAGTAACAGCTCTTTCTAGTTATGAACCCTAAACAAAATATTAGCTAACCAAGTCCAATGGGTGTTGATTGATGACACAGCAGCATCAATATAAGTTTATCCTGGAAATGCATGCATCAGAAAAGCAGTCACTTTAAGGGCTAATGTACTAAGGACTAAAGGCAAAATATCATGTTATTTTGACAATAAGTGCAGAAAATACTAGAGAACATTCAACACCTATTTTTTTTTTAATTTCAGAAAGGTGGGAATATAAGAGTACTTTCTTATTTTGACAAAATCTAAATACCGAAAAAAAAAAAATCAATGTAGTCAACAAAAAGTCATACTTCATAGGAAAATCTTAAAGACTGGAAAAACCTACCATCATAATCACTATTTAATATAAATCTGGAAGTACTAGCACTCACTATGAGACAAGAAAAGAAAACAACAGCTAAAATAATTCAAATAGAAGACATAAAATTGTCTTTATTTGCAGATTTGATAGTCTACGTAGAAAACCCAGCAGGATTATTAGATGAGACATTACAAAAATAAGAGAGTTTATCAATATTGCAAGATAAAGTATCAACTCACAAAAATTAATACAATGTTTTTTACCTATGATAGCCAGTTTAGAAATAAAATAGAAAATAAGATATCATTCATAATATTTACAATAATTATAATATTCTAATAAATAATGTAAACAACTAAATACTGTTAACTTATGCAAAAGAACATTCAAATAAATGGTGAGATATACTATGTTCATAGATAGATGACTTAATATTATAAAGTTAATTATTCTCTAATTCAAGTATGTCAAACTCAAAGGCTAACACGGGCCAAATAAACAATGTTTAAGCTTATGTGGGCCACAAAAAAACAAAAGCTTCAATTTTCATAGAAGCATAGGTTTATTTTGATAGAGACATATTGAATACAAAGGGCTGAAATAAATGAGTAATCGTTAACATAAAATAATAGGACATTTTAATAAAAATTAATATTTTTCCTTGAACATTAACTTACCAGACGCTGAATTACTGCACAAATTAATAAGCGTAACACAAATAAACCTATTTTTTTTTCTTTTTCTCCAAAAGCGAAATATTTCCTGTTGCTCACACCAAACAAGTCAGTCCAAGACTAATGATGTGGCATTCGGCTGCTAAAATATTTGCTGTTAGTATTTGTGGAGAAAAATGGTGCACCTGCACATAAGGCATGTAAGGGAAATGAATGCAACATGATTATAGTAATCAGTCATTAGTGAATGTTGTAGTTCATTATTAATAATTATGTATAACAGGATATTATAAAAATTAAGTTACAAAACTTTTTAAAGTGTTTCTTATATACTATTATATTGGCTGGGCTGCAAAAATATTCGTTGTGTTGCCCTAACCGGTTTGGCTCAGTAGATAGAGCATCGGCCTGCGGACTGAAAGGTCCCAGGTTCGATTCAGGTCAGGGGCATGTACCTTGGTTGCGGGCACATCCCCAGTAGGGAATGTGCAGGAGGCAACTGATCAATGTTCCTTTCTCATTGATGTTTCTGACTCTCTATCTCTCTCCCTTCCTCTCTGTAATAAATCAATGAAATATATATTTTTTAAAATATTTGTTGTGGGCCGCATGCAGCCCATGGGCCGCGAGTTTGACATGCTTGCTCTAATTAATCTGTAAATTGAATGCAATGTACCTGGATTTTTTTCAGAGGTGGATTATTTGAGAGGTTCAAAAACTATACTGTAAATGTTTATGGAAAAGTTAAAATGCACAAATAAGAAGGTCAATTTTGAAAAAAAAAAAGAGCAAAGAGTTGGAAAATCTATCCTATTGGATATTGACACAATCCAAAACTACAGTAGTAAAATTTGGTGGTGGTACAGGTACATGTCAATAGACAAAGGGAGAAAAAAGAAAAAGAGCTCAAAAACATATATAATTGATCCTAATTAATTGTGGGTTCCATATTTGTGAACTTGCTATTAGGCAAAATGTAACCCCCAAATCAAGAGTCACAGCAATTTAGGGGTCATTTGGGAGCATGTGCAGAGTGCTGCCAATTTTGAGTTGCTGGATGTGCATGGTGCCAGCTGCAGGCAAACAAGGCTAACACTCTGCCTTGTGTTTCTGCTTCATATTGTTAACAAGCACCATGGTATGGTCTATTTAGTGCCATGTTTTTCACATTTCTGTGCTTTCTGTTGGTAATTTCAGTATTTAACATGGTTCCCAAACATAGTGCTGAAGTGCCATCCAGAGAGATGTGCCTTACAGAGAAAAATACATGTGTTACATAAGCTTCCTTCAGGCATGAGTTACAGTGCTGCTGGCCATGAGTTCAATGTTAAGAAATCAACAATGCAGTGTATCCAGGAAAAGAAAAAGGAAATTCACCAATCTGTACATGAGGCTGCTCCATAGAATGCTAACGTGGAGGGCATGGTGAAATTACAGAAGAAGTGAAAAGCAGCTACATTTAAGGATTCATGAGATGATGACCCATAAGAAAAGACACTGTTGTGAGGCAAAAAAACAAAACACACACACACACACACACACACACACACACACACACACACAGAAATTACACTCATGTTATCCAGGGTCCAGAAAGTGCTAAACACTTCTTGGCCAGTATTGGCTGCCTCACAAGTTTCAAAAGGTGAGACAGCATGAAAAATGTTAAACTTGCAGGAGGGGCAGATTCTGCAGATCAGGAGGCTGTGGAAGGATTTTAAAATTATTTCTAAGTGTTATACAGGAAAGAGGTTATATGTGGAAGAGCAGGTTTTCAATGCTGATGAGACTAGCTTGTTTTACAAGGATGTTGACAAATGAACCTGTAGAACTCAAGTGGCTTCCAAAGCCCCTAGCTTTAAATTATTCAAAGACTGAAATTAATTATTTCTGAGAAATATCTGTTAAATAAGGTGTCTTTACACAGAAACACATATAAAACAAGGTTGTTTGTTGATTAGTAGATAAAAATGTTATGACTAGATATTCACAGTAATTTAACCTTGTATTTTCCCTAAGAGCAACAGTTTCCTATTCACAATTTTTGTGTTAATTTAGCATTACTCACTAATATAGCAAAGGAAAACTTCCATAAATTATGAGAACCCAGTGTGTGTGTGTGTGTGTGTGTGTGTGTGTGTGTGTTGTTAAAATAGTTAAACAAGCCCAGCTGGCATGGCTTAGTGGTTGAGCATCATCCTATGAACCAGGAGGTCATGGTTCTATTCCCCATTAAGTACATGCTGAGTTGCAGACTCGATCCCCAGTGTGGGGCATGCAGGAAGCAGCCAATCAATGATTCTCTCTCATCATTGATGTTTCTATCTCTCTCTCCCTCTCCTTTCCTCTCTGAAATAAATAAAAATAT
>NW_005368707.1:614883-640908 GCF_000412655.1 Myotis brandtii | reverse complement strand
ATGATAGTTAAACAAGGAAGCTATAGCCTATAAGTGTCTCAGGGTTAAGAAATCAGTAAGGACAACCAGTCACAAATAGCCAACTATACTTTAAGCTATTGCCACAAATAATTTTTTTTTGCTTTGCACTTTCTCTGTATAAGTCTTTATAGTTGCTATTAACACAGTGTCCCTAACCACTTCCTGGTTGGTGCTCTCTAATTCCAATAGATTTTTGCTCAAATAAACTCTTAACATTTTCAATATGCTGAGCTCAGTTTATCTTTTAATAGTGTGTGCATTTGACATATGATAAAGTAGGCAGCACAAATAAATGAGAAAAGGACAGATTCTTTAGTAGGTGATGGTGAGAACACTGATTCACCTCATGGAAAAATAAAATTCCTATTCATATCATTTATAAAAATTGATTTCAGAGGGATTAAAGATCACTGACTTGGGGATAGAGGGACAATAAGGCTAATGGAGGAAAATGTAGAAGAATATCTTTGTGATGTAAGGGCAGAAAAGAACTTCTTAAATAAGAACTCAAAAGAATAAACCCTAAAGTAAAAAATGGAATGTTTGACTACATAAAATTAAAGATTTCTTTTTCACAAAAGATACCTTAACTGGAGTTAATTGACATATAACCAACTACAAGATATTTTTTATATCTAAAATTGACATGTCCAGAACATACAAGAAGAAGTCTGTAATTCAACAAGAAGAAAAGTTTGGAAAAGGATGTGAATAGGCACTGTATAAATGACAAGGAAATACAAATGAATAGGAAAAATATGAAGAGATGCCCAAATTCATAATTAAAGAAATGCAAATGAAAACAATGAGATCGCATTCATCCACCTGTTGGGGGAGGGAGGTAGGTAAGAGTTAAGGTGGACTAAATTAGATCATAGTGAGAATGTGAAAAAAAAACAAACAGGAACCCTCCTGTATTGCTGATGGAGAAATAAACTGGTCCCACCACCCTGCCTCACGAAGCAAAATTAAAACTGCCCATCTCATTGACCCAGCAGTCCCACCTCTGTGTACATAAGCCAGAGAAGTTCTCAAAAAGGTGGGAGAGCATTTGCAGCATGGCTTGTGGTATCAGGAAGCTAGAAAATTGAAGTATTTATTCAATGAGAATAAACATGAAACCATGTGGATTGCATACTGTTGACTTCTGTGCAGTATTAAACGCTACAAAATAGACCTGCATACCACAACAGGAGGCCGTCTAGAAAACATAGTGAGTGGGGAAAAAAGAAATAGAATCAGAAATAGTCATATATTTTACAAAGGTGCATATATAAAATCTGAAAATTAACAATATTTTACTTTTCTACATATGAAACCCCCTGAATGACTTCTTCTGGAGTATAATAAAGGCCAGATTTTGACCTCTTACAGTGAATTTATCTGTATAAATCAGAGACACAAATTGTCAGAACCAGCACACCAGCATGTGTAGGGGTTGATAAAATGCTATAGGGGAGGAGGCAGGAGAGGCGTATGTGCATCTGAACCCTTCAAAAAGGTATTTGTAGGGCATCCATTCCACCAGAGCATTAAGGAGTCTACCCACAGCCTGACACCCCCAAAACCTGTCCAGCTGGCTGCAGACACTGTGGCCACTGGTGATGGTCAGAGTCCCAATTCTGCTGTCAAAGCCCATTAAAAAATGAGCTGAGTCTCTTCATCAGCATAACATTTAAAAGGGTCTCCCTGTTTGAATAACCCCCATAGAAGCACCCCAGCTTACTATGAGATGGCCAAGTTGTGTAGACCAGAGCACCTGGCTCTGTAAAAACTCCAGCTTCCCGTGTGTGGGGAGAATGCCAGCTTGAATCTCTCTGCTCTGGGCAAAGTTGTCTTGTCTTGGAGGGGCACTGAGATCTTCTCCCATTTAACTCTAGAGTTAAGGGTTATGTATCAGCTTTGTGCCAGAGCTCTGCATTAGGACCCGCACCACCATCCTGCCGAACGGCAGCTCAGTGTAACACAATACACCCAGGCTGGGCCAGGTCACTGTCCATCCACTGGCCTGTTAGCAACAAACAACATCAGGAAGCAGCACCACAAACCAGTGTCTTTCATCTGTGTCCTCACGTGAAAGCAACTGCTCACTGAACAGCTCTTCAAAAGTAGGACAGAATCGCCTGCCTGCGATGACTTCTGCAGTCTCCTCCAGAAGGCAAGAGGCTGGCTGAGATGATTTGTTCAGGATGAATTCAATACATATCAAACCAGGCAGTGCAGGTGGTCAGTCAGGCCTGGCTTGAGGAACAAGTCACTTTCCTTTAATCCTGGTTGGTGAGCACCCACTCGCCTTAGGTTCTCACTTAGCAGCATAGTCCTGGGCACTTCATCCTCAATGTGACCCTGTTCCAAGAGGGGAGGGATGAGAGACCCAATGGGAGACTCTGTCTGTCTGAAAGGGTTTAAAGGGCCCCAAGCATCTGGGCCATAGGACTCATGGCACAAATGAGCTCCTGGGTATTTTGAAATAATGAAATCACCCATGAGTCATAAACTTCACTCAAGGTTTTCTAAATTTTAGAAGGTCTGTGTTTAAGCTGATTGTGCCCTGAGTTCCCATGGTAGGACATTTAAGCAAAGACCTCAGGACTTTCCAGCTGGGACAGGGCTCAGGCGAACCAGCTGCTGCTGCTGCTGCTGCTGCTAACACCCTGGTTCAAGTTACAGAAGCTTAGAGGCATAATGCTATTCCCCTACTCCCACCTCACCCGCCAGCCCTGGCAGTCCTGTTCAGCGCTATGTGACCCACTCTTAGGCTGGGGCTAGTACAAGGAAGGTGAGAACTGGGGGTGAGGAGCACTGGGATTTAAAACTTCAAGGAGAGCATGAAGTAGAGTCAGGTTGTCCTTCATCAAGTCACTTACCCTCTCCGCCCTCCGTGTCCTGGTCTGTGCTCTCTGTGGGGAAGATAACAATCTTTATGCTGAAATAAGAAAATCCTCATGAAAGCAATTTAAAATGATGTAACATAACAAATATAAATTACTATCTGAGGTCCCTTTCAGGCCTAAAACATGTTTCTGTGAAATCCAGTGGCTTGATGACTTGCCAGAGGAACATGATTGGAGGAGGGGAGGATGAAGCTGGGCGGCAACAGGCCATCTTCCCAATGACACAAGCACATGGCCATCACAAGGGGCAATGAGGTCACACAGGGAAATGTAAGCATATCACAAAAATGACACATGTGGTCCTCAGGGTCTGGAACACCTCCTCTGGAAGCTGGGGATATTTTCCTTTTTGCTTATTTACTGCTAAGATCTAAGAATCCATCATCAATTGTTCTAACACAGAAAACTGCAGGACCACACAAGCCAACACACTGGGGGTGCCCCTGCAGTGGTTCAGCGGTTGGGGGAAAGGCAAATTTCCTCCACCCAGCTATTATTTTAGGGAGCCTGACCCAGGGCAACCACTGCCCCTGAGGAACACTTGAGCACCTCCAATAACTATGCCCTCAGTGAAGACAGCAGTTACACAGTGAGTTGTTTCAGTGGATAAAAGACTTCTAGGAGAGGTGGAGGTGGTGGGTGGGTTCCAGCAAGGGAAGACAATGGGGCTGTGGACACCTGCTCACATCCTTCAAGGCAGGGCTGCCTAGATGGAAAGACCCAGAAGGCTCTTAGCCCCAGGAAGTAGACTCTCCCTATTGCTTTTGTTTTTATGGGCCTTTTCTCTGGAGCTCTTAGAAGAGTTGACTGAGTTCATCCAGATTTTGACCTCTCCTAGTACCGAGGTTTGGTTTGTATCTTGTGTCCATGTCTTGAAAAGAATCATGTGGTCATTCAATTTTGTCCATTGACTTTTTTCCAGCCACATCTCTGACGGCCACCTACTTTCACAGAGCCACTGAAGGACAATGATGAAAAGGAGAACTTGGCTGCCTGGATTCATTTCTCCATTTCGCTCACTTCCCCTCTGGGGCAAACCTGGCAAGATGAATGGCTCAGCTGGTTCATGAGGAGAGATGCCAGAGCCCAGGGGCGTGTGCTCATCTCAGCTCTCAGCATCCCTCACTCAGTTTTTAGATTTATCCAGAAAAAGCACTTTTGTATTAGTCTGTGGAAGATTATGTATGTGTAACATTTTACCTTCATCCGCTCCTGAGGCCTTGGCATTAGATTGACTTAATGCTGCAGAAACAGAATGCAATCCCTTTAAGGTACCAGGAACATCTCAAAAATGTCATTTCTTCCCGTTCCAGCTGCATCACGATGACATTTACACAAAATGAGATAATATAATAACATTTTTTTAGAACACTGATTCTCCAGCTCTGTGTCACAGAATGAAATTAACTCAATTTAATTACACACAACGAATGGTTGGGCTTATCTCTGTGGTGTTCCAAGATCACTCCGGCCTCCACCCAGCCCCAGGAGACCACCCTGTGGGGCCAACATGTGGACATGTCTCCCTTGCAGCCACCCCCAAAGAGAGCCAGCTGTGATCCAGGCTTCCTCTGCTGTTTATTTATCATGGTGACAGTTACTAGGGCCAGCCAGTACATTTCAATTGCCTGGAGCAGAGCCGGTGATACAGAAATAAAGAGCCCCAGACAGCTGCCGGGTGCAGGGCTCCTGGTCAACTCTCCCAAAGCACCCGGGGCCTCTATGGCACAGTGTTCACCTCTACAACCTGCAGCATCCTGGTCTGGCACACAGCCCTGGGCAGCTGCAGAGCAAATGCTCAGCTAAAGCTCCCCCACTCCAAAGTCCTGCCCCAGGGGCTGAGCTGGTGTCTTGGAACCCATTCTGCTTGAGCTGCAACCACTTTTGGATCCCCTATAACCCAAGACTCTAGGCCAGTGGTTCTCAACCTTCCTAATGCCATGACCCTTTAATACAGTTCCTCATGTTGTGGTGACCCCCAACCATAAAATTATTTTCTTTGCTACTTCATAACTGTAATTTTGCTACTGTTATGAATCGTAATATAAATATCTGATATGCAGGATGTATTTAGTTGACCCCTGTGAAAGAGTCGTTCGACCCCCAAAGGGGTCGCGACCCACAGGTTGAGAACCGCTGCTCTAGGCTCTTGGGCACAGCCTTTGCTGGTCTGTGGCCTGTCTGTGAGCTCAAGGTCTCTCTGCATTTGCCCAGTAATATTTATCTAGCACTTTCTGGGCCAGGCCCCACAGAGGTGCTAGGGATTCAGAAATAAGAAGACACAATGGTGCCCTCAGGAAGCTCACACTCAATTACCCAAAATGATGAGTTAGGTCCTGTTCTTGCCCCACAACAATCCAGGGATACCATGCAGGGCTTCATTTCTCTCCTTTCCCAAATTCGGAAATATCTTTAGATGCAACAGCTTTCTGAGTTGCTGAGCAACATATACAAGACAACTCTGGCCTCGTCTTCACAAAGTCTGAACTTTCAAAAATGTGTGAAAATCAACAGCTAAATCTAAGCTCCTCAGTAACAAAGGGAAGATTGATGGGAATGAGGTGTCCTCAGACAATGAAAGCCACGAACAGATAATAAGGGGCATTCAGGAACTGTGAGGCTGGGCCTGGGCCTGGCAGTGCAGGTGGCTGGGCTGACTACTACACCCAGGTGGAGGAAAGCTGAGAAATCTTAGGACCCAGGTAGGGCTGACAGGCCCAAGTGAGGATGACAGTTTCCTGAATTGTAGTTATTCAAAATTAATAACTTTGATTTGTCTGGGACAATTGTGATTTTGCTGAAAGACACAAGATGCACAAGATCCCTAGAGGTGGAAGAAACTGCCCTCCTCTCTCCAGTTGTGTGGGTCATTCTCTCTTATCTGTAAGTAAAATTGCTTGGACAATGGTCAGTTGATGTTATATGTGCAGGTAACAATTACATGTGTGGGGAGGTGGTGGACTAGGGCTACATCCTTCCAAAAGGTAGAAACCTTGGCAGTGGAGATTCCAGAAATCTAGGAAGCACTAAGTGACTCCTGAGGGGGTGTGGCTACCTCAGGCTCACCTAAAATTAGACACCACCTCCTCACCCCCCAGGCTGAACACCTGCAACAGAACAGAGTGCCCTTCGAGGTGCTGAGCACACAAAAGAATTAATCAGCCTTTCCTAAAGTCCCTCCCCTTTCCCTGCAGACACAGAAAGAAGCACAGGTCTGTGAAGGAGTAATAGAAGCACCCTTGGCAGTGGAGAAGAAGCAAGGGTTTGGGGGATGGGTCAGTTCCCAGCTCAGTGCTCCACTTTGTCACTCATGAGCGATAAGGTTTTAGTTCTCAGTCTCCAATCTGAAAATGGGACTGAAAGTTGAGAGGACTAGAGGAAATAATATACTCAATATTTCAGGCCCTCCCTGCCTTGGCCAGCTGTGTGTTGGGCAAAGTTTGTCATCAGGACCTCCCAGCTACTCCCTTGAGGTCCAACTCCGCACTGTTGGGTGTGACTGGTTTGCCGAGAAGATCCAGGAAGAGGAGAAACAGGAGGGAGTACAGCCCATTTCTCCACCCCCACCTATGGTCCCTAACCCCCTCAAGCCCTGCAACACTCCTCCTCCATCCCACACTCAACTTTGCACTCCAGGCTGTGTGGCCTGGCCACTGCAGGGTTTCACCAGGCTGCAAACTGGAATGTAATCTCGCTTGATTTTTGGCGAATTGACAGTGAGAAGCAGGGGAGGTCTGCTTGCATGCACGCACTCTCTCTGCCTGCAGTCGGGGACTTCCCTCTTCAGGGGTTCTCAACCTGTGGGTCGCGACCCCTTTGGCGGTCGAACGACCCTTTCACAGGGGTCGCCTAAGACCATCCTGCATATCAGATATTTACATTACGATTCAAAACAGTAACAACATTACAGTTATGAAGTAGCAACGAAAATAATTTTATGGTTGGGTCACAACATGAGGAACTGTATTTAAAGGGCCAGAAGGTTGAGAACCACTGCTCTAGGTGCAGATAAGGAACCGAGTCCTCCATCTATAGCCTAGGCAACAGGCCTTCAGCACAAACTGCAATGGTGCGGAAAGCCCGCAAAATACCTGGAAGCATGTAATGTAGAAAGAATATCTAGATGTGTATGTATGCCATATATGGGAGACAAAGAACCTAGCGAAGTATATAAGACAATGCCCCACCACGTTCAGCACTCAGCCTCTGAAGGGGACTCCACTGGGCCAGCACCATTGCAAATAAACAGTCCTTGTCTGAACCTCCGAGTATGTTTGGTTGTCACTTCCCGCCGGCCTGATTTCTGCCATAACAGCAAAGGACGACTCAAGCCCAAAGCCCAAAGATGCTGGCCAAGTGCAGGACTTTGAGCAACAGGGACAGCTTGGGGTACTGAACAGTGGGTTCTAGCCCCCAGCCCCTGCCCCAGTCTTCCTCAATGAACTTGATCAAGTTGAGCAGCTCTCTGAACCTAGGTTTCCTTGTCTGCTGAGCAATGGGGAATTGGGTGTATTCCATGAAAAGTCAGTGGAGCCTGATGCTTGCTTGAACCCTTCCCCAACATTGAGTCAGGGCCCAGGCTCAGTGTTGTGCCTTCCCCTAGGGGTGACAACGAACTCCTCTGGCCCTTGAGGGGCTAGGGGATCACATCCCTCTGTGGGACACCCAGGCTCATACTCCTCACTCAATTAATCTACATTGTAGCCTGGTATCCAACAGAAAAAAATACTTAAGGTTATGTGTACAGTTGTTTCTTGTAATGTTTACAGTGACAATAAAAGGAAATAACCTATATATTCAATTGGGCAATGATAGAAGGAAAAATAGTACATTCAGCTATGAAATCCACACTATAAGTTACTAGACAGTTATTTAAATGAACAGGTTAGAGCCATATATAGTTATTGATAAACAGATTTGTTATAGATAGGAAATAAGCCACTTGCAGAAAATATTTTATCTTGAGCATGCATATCTCATTTTAAAAATATAAAAATGGACGGGGAGACAGAAAGATTTGTATGTTTTTAAATGACTCTCAAGAAAGATATGAAAAAATATGCATCATACTATTAATATTATTTCCCTCAGGAGCATAGTTTTTCTTTATATATCTTTGTATTGCTTGATGTGTTATAAGTAAGTATTTTGAAACTTAAAATATCATTATAGTAGAAAAGTTTAATAGAAAAAAATGTGTCCCCTCAAAAATCATTCACTCCTTCTTGAACAATAATAGGTATGCCAATCTTTAGCTGGGTTTGTGGCCCCATATCTTCACCTTCCTGTGACCAGGTAACTGTGTCCAATGGACTATGAAGAAGGGATGTGTGCAACATCTGGGACAAAATCCCTTAAAGCAATGGTTCTCAACCTTCTGGCCCTTTAAATACAGTTCCTCATGTTGTGACCCAACCATAAAATTATTTTCGTTGCTACTTCATAACTGTAATGTTGCTACTGTTATGAATCGTAATGTAAATATCTGATATGCAGGATGGTCTTAGGCGATCCCTGTGAAAGGGTTGTTCGACCACCAAAGGGGTCGCAACCCACAGGTTGAGAACCGCTGCCTTAAAGGAAGGGGTCATGCCTCTGCTTTTTGCATCCTCCATTCAGCTCTGGGGGCATGAGTATGATGGCCATGGCTCACCTTGGATCTTGAGGCTCAGCCCCATGCTCTCAGGAAGGCTGAGCAGACAGTTGGGAGAGCCTAGTTTAGGGATGATGGAAGAGCCATTGTGGGACCCTGAGGTGCCTTCTTCCTGACTTTTATGTCAGAGGGAAAGAAACTTTTATTTTGTGTAAGCCATTGTTATTTGGCTCTCTTTTACAGGCAGCTCAGTCAATCCTCCCTCATACAAGAAACAGAAACATTAGACTCCTTCCTGGTCATCAGAGACTCTGCTTGTCATGCCACATCCAGAACCAGATGGGGACACATCCAGGAACTTGACCTTTTGGCAGGGAGTAGGAACAGGATGTGTTCAGCAGGTGAGAGAGAAGCCTGAAACCAGGGCTGCTTAGAGACCCACTAAAAGTCACACAGATGGTGGCAGGCACACCAGGCCTGAGATGCAGGCTTCTGCTTCTGGACTAGCACTTGGCCCTGAGTTCCATCTGTAGGATCTCCCTGGAAGGGAGGCCTGATGACCTCAAGGATGGCTGGAGACTAGGAAAGACTGCAAAAGGAACAGGCCTTGGCATGAATGGGCTGCTCTGTCCTCCTACTGTGAGTCTAGATTAATCTGCAACCCTTTTGTTCCTCCTTTCCCTTTCTTCTCTGGTAAGAGCCAAGCATTTCACCAGCAGCTTAGTGCCTTGATCTCTGAGGTAAGACCATCTGGAAGGAAAAGCAGTCCTGGGGTGAGTTTGGGCAAAAGCTGAGTTTTAGATGTGCTATTTTAGCCCCTCAGCTGTGAGTCACCCCTGCCATGTTTAAGGCATGGACCCTAGTCTGGGGAAAGGTACTCACTTGTATGCTAGGAAAAGTTTTGCTTCCTGCTCAAGAGTGACACTCTGGGGAGCTCTTCTTTGTCACTGGCTTTCTGGAGAGACAGTGCAAGAAGAACTAACACTTATCCTCCTCAAACTATTCCAAAAAACTCAAGAGGAGGACAGATTTCCAAGCTCTTTTTACAAGGCCAGCACTATCCTAATTCCAAAACCAGAAAAAGACACTACAAAGAAAGAAAATTATAGGTCAATATCCCTGATTAACATAGATGCTGAAATCCTCAACAACATATTAGCAAACAGGATCTAGCAATACATTAAAAAGATCATACACCTTGACAAAGTGGGATTTATTCTGGGGATGCAAGATTGGTACGATATCCTCAAATCAATAAATGTGATAAACCGCATAAAATAAAGAATCAAAATTAGATGATCATATAAATAGATGCAGAAAACGCATTTAATAAAATTCAACACCCATCTACACTAATAAAAGAGAAACATGCAAATTGGTGTCACTCTGCTATGCCCACCAGCCAATCAGGATGGTATGCAAATTAACCCAACAAAGATGGCGGTTAATTTGCATATGCAGGTATGGAGCAAAGACTGAAGGCTCCATCCCCAGCAAAGACTGAAGACTTAAGACAACTGAAGAGGCTTGGCTTCTCTGCTGTGGCCGGAGCGAAGGCCTGGGTCCCTGGTGCCGGAGGAAAACCGATGCTGGCAGCCAGGGGAAGGAAGGCTTATTGCACAAATCTCTTCATGCAACGGGCCTCTAGTATATAATAAAAATTCTCAGCAAAGTGAGAATTAGAGGGGGCATACCTTAACATAATAAAGGCCATATATGAAAAACTTAGAGCCAACATCATATTAAATGGGCAAAATCTACAAGTGTTTCCCTTAAGATCAAGAACAAGACTGGGTTGTCCACTTTCATCCTCTTATTCAACATAGACTGGAAGTCCTAGCCACAGAAATTAGAAAAGAAGAAGAAATAAAAGACATCTGATTGGAAAGGAGGAAGTAAAACTGTCATTATTCTCAGATGACATGATATTGTACATAGAAAACCCTAAATACTACGCCAAAAAAACAACTAGACCTAATAAATGAATTCGGTAAAGTAGCAGCATACAAAATTAATATTCAGATATCAGTGGAATTTTTATACACCAGTAATGAACTATCAGAAAGAGAAACTAAGACAACAATCCCATTTAATATTGGGAAAAAAAGGTACCTAGGAATAAACTTAACCAAGGAGGTAAAAGACCTGTACTCAGAAAACTATAGGACATTACACAATAGAATACTATGCAGCTGTACAAAAGAAGGATCTCTTGCCCTTTGAGACAGCATGGCTGGACCTAGAGATTACTATGCTAAGTGAAATAAGCCAGTCAGAGAAAGACAAATATCACATGATCTCACTTAAATGTGGACTCTAATGAACGAAATAAACTGACGAGCAAAATAGGTCCAGAGACATGGAAGCATGGAACAGACTGAAAAATGTCGGAGGGAAGTGGGGGAAGATGGGACAGGAAGAGATTAACCAAAGAACTATATGCATATATGCATAGCCCATGGGCACAGACAATAGCCCAATAGTGCAGTGAAGACCTGAGGTAGGGTAGGAACTGGGTAGAAGGGAACAGAAGGGGGAATATGAGGGAGAGCTGTAATACTCTCAACAATAAAAGTAAAATTTAAAACACACACAAATAAGTGGAAAGCCATGGTCATGGGGGGGATTGGAAGAATTACATTATTAAAATGTTCATACTACCCAAAGCAATCTACAGATTCAACACAACTCCAATTAAGATATCAATGGCATATTTCACAGATTTAGAACAAATATTCCAAAATTTACATGGAATAAAAAAAGGCCCCAAGTAGCCACAAAAATCTTGAGTAAGAAGAAAAAAAGTTGGAGACATCACAATACCTGATTTCAAGTTATAGTACCAAGCCATTGTAATCAATAGTGTCTGGCACTGTCATAAGAACAGGCATATAGATTAATGGAATGGAAGATAGAGCCCAGAAATAAAATCACACCTTTATGGTCTATTAATATTTGACAAAGGGGGGAATAATTTTTTAAAAATGGAAGAAAGAGTCTCTTCAATAAATGGTATAAGGAAAATTGAACAGATAACAGGCAAAAATATGAAACTAGATCATATAAAAAAATAAACTTAAAATGGATAAAAGACTTAAATGTAAGTCTCAAAACATAAAAATCCTAGAAGAAACCATAAGCATCAAAATCTCAAACATCTCTCATAGCAATATTTTTGACAATATATCTCCTAGAGCAAGGGAAGCAAAGAATAAAATAAACATATGGGACTACATCAAACTAAAAAGCTTGTGCACAACAAAAGAAACCATAACAAAATGAAAAAGGAGCCAACTGTCTGGGAGAACATATTTGCCAATGATAGACCCTGATAAGGGGTTAGTTTCCAAAATATATAAAGAACTCATACAACTTAACATAAGGAAGACAGACAATTCAATTAAAAAGGGGGCAAAGGACCTGAATAGACACTTCTCCAAAGAGGACATACAGATAGCCATGAAACATATGAGAAAAAAAAATGCTCAAAGTCACTAATCATCAGAGAGATGCAAATTAAAATCACAAGAAGATATCACCTCACACCTTCTAGAATGGCTACCATCAATAAATCAACAAACAACAAGTGCTGGTGAGGATGTGAGGAAAAGGGAACCCTAGTACACTGCTGGTGGGAATGCAAACTGGTGCAGCCACTGTGGAAAACAGTATGGATTTCCTCAAAAATTAAAAATGGAACTGCTTTTTGACCCATTGATCCCACTTCTGAAATATATCCTAAGAATTCTGAAACACCAATTGGAAATAGTGTATGCACCCCTATATTCATAGCAGTGTTATTTACATTAGCCAAGATCCGGAAACAGCCGAGTGGCCATTAGTAGATGAGTGGATTAAAAAGTGTGATACATTTACAAAACGGAATATTTATATGGCCATAAAAAATAAGGAAATATTATCTTTTTCAACAACATTGATGCATGTGGAGATTATTATGCAAAGTAAAATAAGCCAATCAGAGAAAGACAAATACCATATGATCTCACTTATATGTGGAATCTAATGAGCAAAATAAACTGGCAAACAAAATAGAAACAGAGACATAGAACAGACTGATAGCTGTCAGAGGGGGGACTACATGAAAAAAAAATGAGGGGATTAGCCAAAGAACATATATGCATAACCCATAGACACAGACAACAGTGTGGTGTTGACCAGAGGGAACAGGGTGGAGGAGGAGGGAAAAGGCTGGGTGGAGAGGGCCAATGGAGGGAAAAATGGGGACATTTGTAGTAGTGTAAACAATAAAAATAAAGTTAAAAAATGAAACTACTATATAACTTTTTTATTGTAGTAAATATATAAAACATAAAACCATTATGGTTAAATGGCATCATTTAACCATTATTTATTTAATCCTCTCCCAAGGATATTTTTTGTTCTTTTTTTATTTTTAAATATATTTTCATTGTTGATAATATTACAGATATCTTCCATTTCCATCCTCCCCCCCCCATTTTTTATTGATTTGAGAGAGACACACAAAGAGAGAAACATCAATGTGAGAGAGAAACATTGATGTGAGAGAGAAATATCAATTGGTTGCCTCCCATATGCATTCCAACCTGGGATCAAACTTGCAACCTAGGCATGTGCCCTGAGCAGGAATCAAACCCACAACATTTGGTATATGTGAGAATGTTCAACTAAGCCATCCAGTCAGAGCTCATCTTAACCATTTTTAAATGTACAATTTAGTGGCATTAACTATATTCACATTGTTGTACAACCACTGCCAGTATCCATTTCCATTTTTATCATCCTAAACAGAAATTCTGTACCCATTAAACCAGTGATTTGCAATTGTGTGTTTTTTTAATCTCATGTCACACATAAACTAATTACTAATATTCTGTGGCACACCAAAAATATATCGTATTTTTGTCAATCTGACAAAAAATAGCTATAATTTTGATTTACTTACAAAAAATAATAATAATAGTAATTACCTACCCTTTTTGCTCCAAAGTGACTTTTTAAAAAATCAGGTGCCTATACTTATGTATAAGGATTTCTGATACCAATAATTAATCAATCAGATGCAACCTCATTATGTAAATCAGCACTTAAAGAAAATGAGCTACCATTATGGAAGGGATTCTCTCTATATATAAAAGCCTAAGTGACTGTCGCAACTGAAACAACTGAACAGACAACCGAACAGGTTGCATGGGGCGACCAGTCCAGCAGGGAGGCCATGAGGGGCGACAAGGCAGGTGGGGGGGGCAGTTGGGGGAAACCAGGCCAGCAGGGGAGGCATTTAGGGGCAACCAGGCTGATGGGGGGTGAAGTTGGGGGCGACCAGGTTGGCAGTGGGGGGCAGTTAGGGGTGACCAGGCCAGCAGGGGGTGGGGCAGTTAGGGGCAATCAGGCCGGTATACAGGGCAGTGAGGGGCAATCAGGCCAGTGTGCGGTGGGGGGGCAGTTAGGGGCGATCAGGCAGGCAGGCAGGTGAGCGATTAGGAGCCAGTGGTCCAGGATTGCTAGAAGGATGTCCCCCAAGGGGTTCCGGATTAGAGAGGGTGCAGGCTGGGCTGAGGGAACCCCCCCCCTGCATGAATTTTGTGCACCGGGCCTCTAGTACTTATATAATGGAGGCAAAGAAGAATATATTTGACAGTCACGTTATTTACTGGAGATGTCTCTAGGTATTCCCACTTCCAATTTTAACTGTAAATGGATAAGAACAATAGCAACCATGATCTGATAAGAGCATGGGGACCAGAGTCTTAGACCACTCAGAGATGAGACTTGGATCACCCCGCCAAGTAAGTCACCTAAGTTCTGGCTAAGGGGGAGGGTAATCTAGAATGAGTGTTGGAGAAAGAAGAGTAAGTTTCAGTTGGCCTTAGACAAACTGTAGAAGCAGAGACTGTATTTTACCCCTCTGACCCTTAAGTTTTCCTAGAAGTTGTGACCAACCAGAATTTGGAGAAGCTGTCTCTCCATGGAATGAATTTAATGTGAGAAGTAACTCTGAGCAATGCAAAGGGGTGGACTGTAGTGGACACTGTTGCTCCCCAATCCAAATCCCCTTTACTGAGTCAGTGCATCCACCTGTTGTGAAAATTGGCTACTCATGGGTCACAGCTGCCCCTTCTCCAGATAACTTCTCTGCTCCCCTGACAGGGGCAATCCATAGCCAATGACTGACTGACAGGGAAGTATAAAAGTCAGACCCTCCCTTGATTCAAAGTGGAAGCACCTGTGTGGTACATTTCACCTTTCACAGATCCCTGTAGGATGAAACTATACTCCAATTGAGATCTCATCCATGCTTAGCTCTGTCCCTGCCCTATCCTCCTTCTTTCCATCACTTCCTGTCTCTTGGGAATGCTCCCTCAATTAAACTCATGCAATCATATCCTGTCTTAGATTCTTCTTCTAAGGATCCCAATTGAGAATAGGAAGGGGAAAAGATCAGTTCAGTTTACAACATACTGAGTATGAGGTGCCTATGAGACATTCAAATAGAGCTAATCATCATCTTAATCAGAGCAAAGCGTTATGGAAATCATATCATATACTAATGCACTAAGTCTAAACTTGCTTTACTAATTTTCCTAAAAATCCTATGAGATAAATATTATTATACTAATTTTAAAGATGAGGAAAGAGGCACAGAGAGATTAAAGAAGTAACTTGAACAAGGTACTGGTCAGGATTCTCCAGAGAAACATAATCAAAAGGAGATATTCTATCTATCTTCTATCTATCTATCTATCTATCTATCTATCTATCTATCTATCTATCTATCATCTATCATCTACCTATCATGTCTATATATGAGATTTATTACAAGAAATTGGTTCACATGATTATAGGGGCCAATAAGTCCCAAGGTCTGCAGTCAGTAAGCTGGAGACTCAAGAGAGACAATTATGTTGTTCTAGTATGAATATGAATGTCTGAGACCCAGGAGGGCTGATGGTGTAAATTTCAAACCCAGGATTCAAGAAGAGACAATGTTTCAGTTTGAGTTCAAAGCAGGAAAAGACAGGTGTCCTCACGCAATCAGTCAGGCAGGTGGAGTTCCCTTTTAGAGGACAGAGGGTAGGCCTTTTTGTCCTCTTCAGGTCTTCAATTGATTGAATGAGACCCACCCACATTAGGGAGGGCAATCTGCTTTACTCCATGTATTGAAATATTAATTTTTGTTCAGAAACACCTTCACAGACACACCCAGGATAATGTTTAATGAAATATCTGAACCCAGTCAAATTGACACATGATGGAACCAGGGTAGAAACTCCACAGTCAGATCAATATGGAGATATTAAGGAGAATATGGAGATATCCGGGCTAGAGAGAAAAAGGCTGGGGAGTCATCAACACATTTGTGAGAACTGGAGGCACAGGCATAAATGAGATAACCAGGGAGAATACATGGTTTGAAAAGAGAAGATGGCCTAGACCAGCGATTTTCAACCTGTGTGTTGGAAGAATTTTTAAAACATGTAATACCTGACTATTTAGTCAGGGACACTGTCCTTTTTTCCCTTAGATTGTCAAATAAAAAATGACAACAGCCAACACAACAATAACCATCCACTGTGAATGCCCTATCTTGAACCATAAATATATTGGTCATATAATAAAGTTGTATCTTATTAGTCATGTGGCATAATAAGATTGCATCTGATTGGTTAATACAGGCACTTGATTTTAAATTTTAATATATTTTAATATATTTTTACCTTTTTTTATTGATTTTATTAAGATGACAAACATCTTATCTAATAAAGAGGGAATATGCTAATTGACCCTCATGCTGTCGCAAAGATGGCAGCACCCACAGCCAATGAGGAGGGAATATGCTAATTGACTGCCCCACCCTCAAAGATGGTGGCACCCACAGCCAATAAGGAGGAATATGCTAATTGACTGCCATGCCTTCAAAGATGGTGGCGCCCACAGCAAATAAGGAGGGAATATGCTAATTGACTGTCCTGCCCTCAAAGATGGCGGTGCCCACAGCCATAAGATGGCGGCGCCCAGGCCTCTCAGCTCCATGTGCCTGCCTCTGGAGTACCCCTGTCCCCTCAGCCCCCCAGCTGCCCAGGGCCGGCCCAATAAATTTTCATGCACCGGGCCTCTAGTTGGTTAATAAAAGTATACAAGTTTTAGGTATACAATTCTATAATATATCATCTGTATATTCCATTCACCACCCCAAGTCAAGTCTCCTTCCATCACCATTTATCCTCATAAGCCCTCTTCTGCCTCCCTTGTCCCTCCTTTCTCTCTGGTAATCACCATACTGTTTTCTGGGCCTATGAGTTTTTTGTTTGTTTGTTTTTGTTATGCTTAATCTCTTTTACCCAGCCCTGCAACACATCCCCCCTCTGACAGTTGTCAGTCTGTTTTCTATCTATGTGTCTGTTTCTATTTTGTTTCTTATTCTATTTTGTTCATTAGATTCCACAAATGAGTAAAATCATATGGTACTTGTCCTTCTCTGACTGGCTTATTTCACTTAGCATAATGCTCTCTGGGTCCATCTGTGCTGTTGCAAAGGGTAGGATTTCTTCTTTTTTACAGCCAAGTAATATTCCATTGTATAAATGTACCACAGCTTTTTTATCCACTTATCTACTGAAGGACACTTGGGCTTTTTACAAATTTTGGCTATTGTAAATAACATTGCAATAAACATAGGGGTGCATATATCCTTTTGAATTTGTGTTTCAGGTTTCTTTGAATATATTCCCAAAAGTGAAATTGCTGGGTCATAGGGCAGTTTCATTTTTAATATTTTGATATAAACCATAATGCTTTCTACAGTGGCTGTACCAACGTGCATTCGCACAAACAGTGCATGAGGGTTCACTTTCCTCCACATCCTCCCCAACACTTCTTGTTTGTTGATTTATTGATTATAGCCATTCTGACAGGTGTAAGATGGTATCTAATTGTGGTTTTAATTCAATTTATCTGATGATTAGTAACATTAACCATCTTTTCATTTGCCTATTGGGCATCTGTGTGTCCTCTTTGGAGAAGTGTCTATTCAGCTCCCTTGCCTTTTTTTTTTTTATTAGAATGTTTGTTTGTTTTTTGGTGTTTAGTTCTATAAGTTCTTTATAAATTTTTGATAGTAAGATCTTGTTCCACAAATATGGCAAATATGTTCTCCCACTCAGTAGGTTGTCTTTTTATTTTGATGATGGTTTACATTGCTGTGCAGAAACTTTTTAGTTTGATGTAGTCCCATTTGTTTAATTTTCTATTGTTTTCCTTGCCTAGGGTGATATATCAGAAAAAAATATTAATATGAGATATGTTCAAGATTTTACTATCTATGTTTATTTTTTTAGGAGTTTTAGGTTTCAAGTCTTACATTTTACATCTTTAATCCATTTGAGCTTATTCTTGTGTATGGTATAAGAAGGTGGTCTAGTTTCTTTCTTTTTGCATGTATCTGTTCAATTTTCCCAGCACCATCTATTGAATAAACTATCTTTATCCCATTATGTGTTTTTGCCTCCTTTGTCAAATATTAATTGATCATAAGGGTGTGGATTTATTTCTGGGCTATCTATGTCTGTTTTTATGCCAGTGCCATGCTGTTTTCATTGTAGTATAGTTTGATATCAGGTGTAATGATACCTCCAAGTTTGCTCTTCATTCTCAAGATTGTTGTGGCTATTTGGGGTCTTTTGTAGTTCCATTTAAATTTTTAGAATATTTATTCTAATTTTGTAATATACCATTGGTATCTTGGTAGCAATTACATTGAATCTATAGATTGTGTTAGGTAGTATGAACATTCTAATGATGTTAATTCTTGCTATCCATGAACATGATATATGCTTTCACTTATTTGTACCTTTTTCAATTTCTTTCTTAAGTGTCCTATAATTCATTGAGTACAGGTCTTTTACATCCTTATTTAAATTTATTCCTAAGGATGGTATTTTATTTTTGATGCAATCATAAATGAGACTGTTTTCTTAGTTTTCTTTTCCTTTCCTTTGAATGTTTATTATTGGTGTATAAATATGCAATGGATTACTAAATATTTACTTTGTATCCTGCTACTCTACTGAAGTCATTATCTGAACATAATGGTATGAAACTACTGAAGTCAGTTCTAGCAATTTTTTGGTGGAATCTTTAGGGTTCTCGTTATGCAGTATCGTGTCATCTTCAAATAATGACAGTTTTACTTCTTCCTTCCCAATTTGGATACCTTTTTCTTCTTCTTCTTTTTTTCTGATTGTCGTGGCTAGGACATCCAGTACTATATTGAATAAGAGTATGGAAAACAGACATCCCTGTCTTGTTCCTGATCTTAAGGGAAACACTTGAAGGTTTTGCCCATTGAGTATTATGTTGGCTGTGAGGTCATCATATACGGATATTATTACATTGAGGTGTGTTTCTTCTGTTCCCACTTTGCTAATAATTTTTATCATAAATGGGTGCTGGATTTTACCAAATGTTTTTTCTGCATCTATTGATATCATCATATGATTTTTATCCTTCATTTTATTTATGCAATGTATAGATTTTTATATTGATTTCAGAGAGAAAGGGAGAGGGAGAGAGTCATAGAAACATCAATGATGAGAGAGAATCATTGATTGGCTGCCTCCTGCATGACCCCACTGGGAATCGAGCCCACAACCCAGGCCCTGAATGGGAATAGGCTCTTGATTATTCCCTTCATTCTACTCACTTTGTGGGTTTTTTCCTATTTTATTTAAATGTAAAGTTAGATTGCTTGATATTTTTTTTTTGCTTCTTGAGGTAGGCCTGTAATGTTATGAATTTCCTTCTTAGGACTGATTTTGTTGTGTCCCTTGGATTTTTGGCTTTCTGTATTCTCATCTTCATTTGTTTTAAGGTGTGTTTTGATTTCTTTCTTGATCTCATTGTTAACCCATTTATTGTTTAGTAAGATGCAATTTAGCCCCCATGTTTTTCTTTGTTTTCTTGTGATTGATTTCTAGTTTCATACCATTATGTTCAGAAAAGATGCTTGATATTACTTCAATCTTCTTAAATTTATTGACACTTGTTTTATATCCCAACATGTGGTCTGTCCTAGAAAATGTTCACTTAAAAAGAATGTGTAAGGAGATCCAAGATGGCAGCCAATGGGATGGCAGGCTGCAAGATAGTGTGCGAGTGAGAAAATGAAAGTAGAGTGCGTGGAAGTGCGGGCAGTGTCTATATTTGTGAGAGAGGAACAGCTATATTCCACAGGACTGTTGGGGACTAGCAGACTGGGCTCCCCTGGCCGGGCAACCTCTACTGCTGCTGAAATCTCTCCCGGAGTGGCCGGCTCTGTGCAGACACCGCGCCATCTTGAAAGGGAGACTGGCTATAATCAAAAGCCCAGCCTTGCCTTAAGCCAGGGAGACCTCAGATACCTCCTGGGACCCTACAACCACAACGCCCAGAGACCAGCTGCTTCAGCTGCAAACCCATGAACACCAGGACTACAGCCTTCCCAACTGCAGGCACCTAAAATGTCTGTCCAGGGGAAGACAAAGCGGCACTGAATATGCAGATGGTCTCTGCACCTTCTCACAGAGCAGAAAGAAGGAACAGCTGAATCGAACAACAACACCCACCTGGAATTGGGAAATTAAACACAGCTGGTGAGGCAATCCATGGATGGAAAAGTCAGTTATTGCCTGACCTAGAGAAAGGTAAGATCTGGGATCTAGGCTGGAGGGAGAAACACATGCAGTGGGACTAGAGTCTCAGAGGAAGACTGCACCCCACTAAATCCACAGTTGTTGGGGTCAGTGTAGCTCTCGAATGTGGAAGGGGGTCCACAGGGCTGCTGGCAGAAGGGGACTCTAGATATTCAGGCTGGGCCCAGAAAGGCAGCCTGAAGTTCTGTACTGGCTGCGCAGAGCCAGGAGAAAAAGACACGCCCAGTGCCAGGGGAAAAAGACATGCGCAGTGCCAGGGGAAAAGATGCAAGTCCAGCTTCCTTTGGCTTTTTTTACTTTTTAACCTCCTTGCTTTTGCTTGCTAAGACCAGTACATAGGCTCTTCCAATTAAAAACACTCACTAAGACTGCAGGGGAAAGTTGTTTTTGTGGAAACTGGGGAACAGAGTGGGGAGAGACAAGCAGGAAAACAGCTCTGGGACAGTCTGTCCCTCCAACCCAGTATAAGTGCGGCATGGAAAGTACAATCTAAACGCTGGGTAGAGGGGCCTTTTAGCCCCAGATATTAATACAGAAACACCACCACCCAGGGGTTGTGTCAGAAATTGACGCTTGTGTAAATACAACTGTGAAACAAAGTGAGCAGACAGATCCCGCCTACTTGAAAATAGGGTTGTGGCTTACGACAAAGAGGAGCGGTGGATAGCAGGGACCTCAAATACAGTGCTGACTACCTGACAGGAAACAGACATGCCAAGAGGAGCAGTAGAGGAAGTGAACAACCATCACTACTTCACTTTTTTATTTTTTATCTTTTACTTAAGTAACTAATTTTTTTCTCACTTGATTTTACTTTTTTATTATTATATTTTTATTAATTTATTTTATTTTGGGGTTAGTGTTCTACATTCTATTTTTCTTTTTCTTTTAGCATTATTTTATTCTATCTCAATATTTCCTTTATGCCAACACACTCTTCCTCACGTATCCCTTTTTTTGTCATGTTTTTCTTACCCTGTTCCTGCTTTAGTTTTTCTCTATCCTTTCTTTATTCTCCCTGTTAAAAATTGATCTTACTCATATATCTATTTTCCTTTCCCCTGCTCGAAGTCCATGCACACTTCTCTCTTCTCTTTCTTCATTATCCAAATTATTTCTTCCTTTTTTTCTTTTTCTTTCTTTCAGTCTTGTTGTTGTTGTTTGTTTGATTGTTTGTTAATTTGATTTTTTTAGTCTGTTTTTCCTCTCTTTGCTTGTTCTCCTCTTCTACTAATAGCCTAATTAATTTCAATCACCAACTCAGACCTATCTACTCTCTAGTCTCCTTTTCCAATAGTAGACGAATACATCGATAGATAGATTAAAGATAGGGGAAAATTTTTTATGTTTTTTTCTTTTATATATATAATTTTAATATGTATATATATATTTTTTCTTCTCTGTGTGTGTATTTTGTTTTTTACTTTTCTTTTTAAACATTCATTCTCTTTCTACCTCCTCTATACTGAATGGTGGCTATTTCCCCATTCATTCAATTCCTTGACCTTACCTTCTGGAAATAACCTCTGCCTCCTCAGATTCATTAGGGTGTTTGTTGTTTGGGTGTTTGTTGTTTCATTTTTTGGAATAGTTGCTGTTCTATTTGAGTTTTCTCCCCATATACATAGAGTTTTCCCCCCTTCTTTTTTCTTCTCTTTCTTAGATTTTTTCCTTTTCTCAATATCATTTTTGCACTCTTTTCTATCCCCTAATTCTCTTTTCTCTGGTGGTCACCTTTATTTGGGGTTCTTAGTATCGTGAATACATTTGAGTTTGGTGCCCTGTGTGTTGTGTCTTGTTGTGTTGTATTTTGTGCTAATAAGTAAATGCAGGAGAGATAGAGCTACATAACCAGACACCTGGAGAGGAGTGATCATGGGGAGACCAAGAAAGGGCCCACATATGAAAGAAAAGGAAGAATCACCAGAAAAGGAAGTAAATGAAATGGAGGCAAGGAATATATCAGAGAAAGAATTAACAGCAATGGTCATAAGGACGCTGAAAAAGTTGGAAGACAAATTCAACAATATGTGTAAGAAACAAGAGGAAATGAAGAACTAAGAAGAAATGACATCACTGCAAACAGAACACAATAAAAAAACATCAACAGTAGACTAGAAGAAGAGGAGGACTGCATCAGTGAGCTAGAAGATAAGGTAGAAAAAAATACGCAAGCAGAGAAGCATCTAGAAAAAAAACTTAAAAAACAGGACAAGAGCCTAAGGCAGTGGTCGGCAAACTGCAGCTCGCGAGCCACATGCAGCTCTTTGGCCCCTTGAGTGTGGCTCTTCCACAAACTATCACATGTGGGCACGCATGTACAGTGCGATTGAAACTTCATGGCCCATGTGCAGAAGTCGGTATTTTGTGGGAGAGCCACACTCAAGGGGCCAAAGAGCCGCATGTGGTTCATGAGCTGCAGTTTGCTGATCACTGGCCTAAGGGAACTTTGGAACAACACAAAATGAAACAACATCCACATAATAGGGGTGCCAGAAGGAGAGGAAAATGAGCAAGGAATAGAAAACCTGTTTCAAGAAATAATGACAGAAAACTTCCCTGATATTGGGAAGAAGAAAAATCTCACACAAGTCCAAGAAGCTCACAGAGTCCCAAACAAGATGAACCCCAAAAGACTGACACCAAGACGCATTATAATTAAATTGGCAAACACCAATGACAAAGTAAGAATCTTAAAGGCTGACAGAGAGAGACAGCAAGTTACCTACAAAGGATCTCTCATCAGACTATCGACTGATTTCTCAACAGAAACACATCAGGCCAGAAGGGAATGGAATGAAATGTACAAAGTCATGCAAAGCAAGGGTCTGAATCCAAGAATACTGTACCCAGCAAGACTATCAATTAAAGTTGAGGGTGAAATCAAGAGCTTCACAGACAAAAAAAAAAGGACTAAAGGAGTTTATTACCACCAAACCAACAATGCAAGAAATGCTAAAGAGTCTGCTGTAAAAAGAAGAAATAAGAAGGAAAGAAGGAACACCGCCATGAAAAATAAAAATGGTGACATACAAGTACCTGTCAATAATAACTTTAAATGTAAATGGGTTAAATGTTCCAATCAAAAGATAAGCTGAGTGGATAAGAAAACAAGAGCCATATATATGTTGACTACAAGAGACCCACCTCAGAAGGAAAGATATATACAGAATAAAAGTAAAGGGATGGAAAAGATATGTCATGCAAATGGAAATTTTTATAAAAGCTAAGATAGCAATACATATATCTGACAAAATATACTCTAAAACCAAGGCTACAGTAAGAGATAAAGGACACTACATAATGATAAAGGAAGCAATACAACAAGAAGATATAACCCTGTAGACATTTATGTACCCAATATAGGAAAACCTAAATATGTAAAGCAAATATGGATGGACATAAAGGGAGAGATTGACAGTAATACAGTCATAGTAGGGGATTTTAACACACCATTGACATCACTGAATAGGTCTTCCAGACAGAAAATCAACAAGAAATTGGTCTGGTAAACATATATGCACCCAATATAGAAGCACCCAAATACATTAAAAAAAAGTTTTGGAGGATATCAAGGGGGAGATTGACAGCAATACAGTCATAGTGGGGCACTTTAACATCCCACTAACAACACTGGACAAATCCTGTAAACAAAAAATCAGCAAAGAAACATCAATCCTAAATGACTCACTAGATCAGATGGAATTAATTGACATCTTCAGAACATTTCACCCCAAAGCCACAGAATATACATTCTTCTCAAGTGCACATGGGTCATTTTCAAAGATAGACCACATATTGGGACACAGGCAAAGTCTCTTCAAATTCAAGAAGATAGAAATAATATCAAGCATCTTTTCAGATCACAATGGCATAAAATTAGAAATCAACTACAAGAAGAAAATAATAAAGATCAGAGTGGAAATAAATGACATGGAGACCAAAACAACAATAGAAAGATCAATAAAATTAAGAGCTGGTTCTTTGAAATGATAAACAAGATTGATGAACCTCTAGCCAGGCTCACCAAGAAGCAAAGAGAGAGGAACCAAATAAACAAAATCAGAAATGAAAGAGATGAAGTAAAAACCGATCCCACAGAAACACAAATGATTATGAAAAAAACAAACTGAATTTACTCCAACAAAATGGACAACCTAGATGAAATGGACATATTCTTAGAAAAATACAAGCTTCCAAAATTCAATCAGAAAGAAGCAAAAAACCTGAGTAGGCCGATAACTACTGGAGAAATTGAAGCAGTGATCAAAAATCTTCCAGTAAACAAAAGCCCTGATCCAGATGGCTTCACAGGGGAGTTCTACCAAACATTCAAAGAAGAACTAAAACCTATCCTCCTCAGACTATTCCAAGAAATTCAAGAGGAATGCACACTTCCAAGCTCGTTCTATGAAACAGCATTATCCTAATCGCAAACCAGATAAAGAAACCACAAAAAAGATAAGTACAAGCCAATATCCTTGATGAACATAGATGCTAAAATCTTCAACAAAATTCTAGCAAATCGGATTCAGCATTACATTAGAAAGGTCATACACGATGACCAAGTAGGATTTATTCTGGAAATGCAAGGATGGTACAATATCCACAAATCAATAAATGTGACACATCACATAAACAAATTGAGAGACAAAAATCACATAATCATATCAATCGATGCAGAAAAATCATTTGACAAAAGCCAACATTCTTTCTTGATAAAAACTCTCAGCAAAGTGGGAATAGAGGGATCATACCTCAACATATTAAAAGCCTTATGTGAGAAACCAACAGCCAACATCATACTCAATGGGCAAAAACTGAACTCATTTCCCCTAAGAACAGGAACAAGGCAGGGATTCCAACTTTCACCACTCCTGTTAGATATGGTACTGGAAGTGCTAGCCATAGTGATCTGAAGAGAAGAAGAAATAAAAGGCATCCAAATTGGAAAAGAAGAAGTAATACTGTCCTTATTCGCAGATGATATAATATTGTACATACAAAACCCCAAAGACTCCACCAAAACACTACTAGACCTAATAAATAAATTCAGCAATGTAGCAGGATACAAAATTAACACTCAGAAATCTATGGCCTTTGTATACACCAGCAGGAGGCCCTGCACGCACGAAATCCTGCGTGAGTAGCTCGCTTCTGCTTGCCTCAGCTGGCCGCCTCGCCCATCACCACTGTAGCTCACTGCCCCGCCCTGCACCGCTCATAGCTCTCCACTACTAGTAGATCAATCCCTGCCCCACCCACTGTGAGAGCTGCTGCTCCTTTGGTCATGACAGCATTTCAGAGTGACGGCCATGGGCCTTTTATATAAGAGATAATAAACTCACAGAAAGAGAAAAGAAGAAAAACAATCCCACTTACCTTTGCACCAAAAAAACTAAGTTACCTGGGAATAAACTTAACTAAGGATGTAAAAGACCTGTACTTGGAAAACAACAGGACATTGAAAAAAGAGATAGAGAAAGACATAAACAAATGGAAGAACCTACCATGTTTATGGATTGGTAGAATCAACATCATTAAAATGTCTATACTACCCAACGCAATCTACAGATTCAATACAATTCCCATTAAAATACCAATGGCTTATTTCAAAGATCTAGAACAAACTCTCCAAAAATTCATCTGGAATAAAAAAGACCCTAAATAGCCACAGCAATCCTGAGAAAGAAGAATAAAGTTGGAGGGATCACAATACCAAATACCAAGCTATATTACCAAGCCACTGTTCTCAAAACTGCCTGGTACTGGCACAAGAACAGACATATAGATCAATGGAACAGAACAGAAACCCCAGAAATTGACA
>NW_005368707.1:592122-614209 GCF_000412655.1 Myotis brandtii | reverse complement strand
GAGAGAGAGAGAGAGAGAGAGAGAGAGACATCAATGATGACAGAGGACTGGTTGCCTCCTGCATGTTCCCCACTGAGGATTGAGCCCGCAACTCGGGCATGTGCCCTGACTGGGAATGAAATCGAACTGTGATCTCCTGGTTCATAGGTCAACTCTCAATCACTGAGCCATGCTGGCTGGGCTAGACTATCTTCTTTATGGCTTCTCTGTGTCCTTTCAGCTTCCATTCCCACTGCCTCAATATTTTCCTTTTCTAGTTCAGATGCCTGTAAACAAGAATCTGAATAACTGAGGGATTTGGGTTGTTGGTAAGTTGGTTGGTTTCATTTTTGGTTGATTTTTTTTTTTTGGTAGTGACCACCACAGGTCACTATTATGAATTTTAATTTCCTACGTCTGGTGTGCTTTTCTGGTCCTAGCTAGGAGTAGAGGACCAAGTCTAGTTACACAAAATAAGACCTCTTAGGGCAGTGGTTCTCAACCTTGGCTGCACATTAGAATCACCTGGGAATCTTTTTAAATTCCTGATTTCTGGGCCTCATCCTCCGGAAATTCTGTTTCTTTGTTATGGGGTGGGGCCACAACAAAGGTGTTGGGTTTAATTCCTGGTAATTTAAAAATAATAAAATAAATAAATAAATAAATAAATAAAATTTTTTAAAAAGAATGTGTATTTTGCTGCTCTTGGGTAAAATGCTCTGAAGATATCAATGAAATCACTTTGATTTACCATGTTATTTAAGGCCACTGTTTCTTTGTTGATTTTCTGTCTGGAAGATTTATCTATTGATGTCAATGGGTGTTAAAATCCCATACTATGACTATATTACTGTCAATCTCTCCCTTTATGTACATCAAGATTTGCTTTACATATTTAGGTTCTCCTATGTTGGGTGCATCAGTGTTTACAAGGTTATATTCTCTTGTTGGATTGCTCCCTTTATCATTATGTAGTACCTTTCTTTGTGTCTTATGATAGCTTTTGTTTTAAAGTCTATTTTTTCAGGTGTAAGTATTGCTACTCCAGCCATTTTTTCCCCTTTTCATTACATGACATATCTTTTTCCATCCCTTTACTTTTAGCCTCTGTATCTTTCATTCTGAGTTGAGTCTCTTGTAGACAGAAAATGTATGGGTGTTGTTTTTGTTTGTTTTTTTAATATATATTTTTATTGATTTCAGAGAGGAAGAGAGAGAGAGAGAGAGAGAGAGAGAGAGAGAGAGAGAGAGAGACATCAATGATGAAAGGGAATTATTGACTAGCTGCCTTCTGCATGTCCTCTATTGGGGATTGAGCCCATAATTCTGACATGTGCCCTGACCAGGAATCAAACTGAGCCATGCTGGCTGGGGGTGTTGTTTTATTATACATGCAGATACTCTATGTCTTTTTATTGGCACATTTAAGCTATTTACATTTAAATTGATTGTTGAGAGGTATGAATTTATTGCCATCCCATTTTTTAAATATGTTCTTCTGTTTCTTCTTCTTTTCTAGCTCCTTCCCCTTTCCTTTCTTCTTCTTCCTTCCCCTCCCCCTCCCCCTCCCCTCCTTCTCCTTCTCCTTCTCCTTCTCCTTCTCCTTCTCCTTCTCCTTCTCCTTCTCCTTCTCCTTCTCCTTCTCCTTCTTCTTCTTCTTCTTCTTCTTCTTCTTCTTCTTCTTCTTCTTCTTGAAGGCCCTTTAACCTTTCTTGTAATACTTATTTGGTGGTAAAAAAAACAAACACTCTTTTTGCTTTTTCTTGTCTGGAAAGATCTTTATTTCTCTTTCAATTATAAATGATAGCCTTGCTGGTAAAGTAGTCTTGGTTGCAGGTCATTGCTTTTTACCACTTTGAATATTTCATGCCAATCCCTTCTGGCTTGAAATGTTTCTGTTGAAAAATCAGCTGATAATCTTATAAGAGATCCCTTGTAGGTAACTAACTGTCTTTCTTTGTGGCTTTTAAGATTCTCTTTGTCTTTAACCTTTGCCATTTTAATTATGGTGTGTCTTGGTGTGGTCCTCTTTGGGTTCATCTTGTTTTGGACTCTACATTTCCTGGATTTGGGTGTATTTTTTTCCTTACCAGGTAAGAGATGTTTTCTGTCATTATTTCTTCAAATAGGTTCTCAATCCCTTGCTCTCTCTCTTCTCCTTCTGGTTCCCCTATGATGTGGATATTGTTACACTTCATGTTGTTCCAAGGATCCCTTAAACCAGTGTTCAGCAAACTGCGGCTCGTGAGCCACATGTGGCTCTTTGGCCCCTTGAGTGTGGCTCTTCCACAAAATACCGACTTCTGCATATGCGCCACGAAGTTTCAATTGCACTGTACGTGTGCGCCCACACGTGGTATTTTGTGGAAGAGCCACACTCAAGGGGCCAAAGAGCTGCGTGTGGCTTGTGAGCCGCAGTTTACCGACCACTGCCTTAAACTATCCTTATTTTTAAATATTATTTTCTCTTTGTACTGCTCTGATTGTGTGTTTTCTTCTACCTTGTCTCCCAAATCGCTGGTTTTATCCACTGCTTCCAACCTACTATGTATTTTTTTCAATGTTTTTTCATTTCTGACTGCTTTTTAAGAATGGTTTCTATGTACTTTCTAAAGCTGTTGAACATCCTTATAACCATTGCTTTGAACTCTATGTCTGATAAATTATTTGCCTCCATTTCATTTAGCCCTTTTTCTGGAGATTTCTCCTCTTCTTTTATTTGGGGCATGTATCTCTGTCTCCTCATTTTAGCTGCATCTTTGTGTTTGTTTCTATGTTTTAGCTTGATATGCTATGACTCCCAGGGTGTCCTTATGTAGTAGGTGTACTGTGAGGTCTAATGGTAGGCACCTGATTTTTTTAAAAAGTCACTTTGCAGCAAAAAGAGTAGGTAATTACTATTATTATTATTATTTGTAAATGAATCAAAATTATACCTATTTTTTTTGTCAAATCAGCAAAAAAATATAATTTTGGTGTTCCACAGAATTTTAGTAATTAATTTGTGTGTGCCATGAAATGAAAAAGGTTGAAAATCACTGAGCCAAAAATACTCGGACAAAATGGTCAGAGAGATAGAAAGTAATCCAGGAGAGAAACTAAAGGAATGGTTGTTGTGAGGAAGAAGGCCTTCTTATAGGGTTAAGCAAGACTTGTGTATGGAGAGGGCTACAGTGTCATGGGGACCAAGTGACCTTAGTGAGACCCATTTCAGGGAAGGTGAAAGCTGAACTACAGTGTTTGAGGAACCAAAAAGAAGAAAATAAGGTAATCTTGTAGTTCTGTACAAGTTTTCAATGATTTATCTGTGAAAAGAAGGCGAGAGAAGGCTGGGAGTTAGAGGGAGACATTGGGAAATGTTTGTCGGTTTGTTTTTCAGATGGAGAGACTTAAGCATTTTGAGTTAGTGGGACTTGGGGCCAGCCTGGCTAAAAGTCTTTCCACAGAAGAAATCTCCAAGAAATGAGAGAAGCTTAGGATTTGTATCTGAGTCCTGGTCTGCCACTCACTCACTCCTCTGGCAGATTATTTTTCCTTTCCAGGCTTCATTTGTATAATATTTTACTTCAAAAGGTTAAGTGAGAAATTCAAAGAGGAGGCACTCTATCAATAATAATCATTATTTCCAAATATGGAAGGCAAACGATATGGCTGAACTAAAGACACTTCCAACATTTTCAAGCCTGCGAGTCTGGGAAATAGCAGTGTAGACATTTGAATCATAGAAATCCTGGCAGGAGAAATCTTGGATGGTTTATGCAGGCTGATACTGGGGTTGTGGCAAGATATCAAAAGTGGAAATACTTAGCAGATATGTAGATTCAGGGACCAGATGCAGGAGAGAAATCAGGGACAGAGAGAGAGTGCTAGCACTCCTCAGCCCAGAGGTGAGCCATGGGTCAACACAAAGTTGTGTAATGTTTGGCAGAATCACACAAGAACACCCATAACTGCCATCATTTAGCAATTACTTTGAATTACACCCTTAACCTACAATATCTTCAGACCTAATGATTATCTGCATTTTAGAGTGGAAAAAATTGAGACTCAGAGAGGTCACCCAACTAATAAATGATGCAGCCCAGAATCAAATACAGTCACTGTGGCTCCCAAACCTGCATTCTTTCCACTACCTCATGTTGCTCCAAAGGATGGACTGTGAGGGGAGAACTATGTTTAAGAGAAAAAATGAAACAGTTCTTTGGACAGAGAATGTTGAGAGGGTGAAATGTTATGGAGGCCAAGAGAGGATAGAGTTTCAAGATAGTGCAACTAGCAAACAGATACTTCAAAGAGAGCAAGGAGAATGAGAACTGAGAAAGTCTACTAGATTTAGTAGAGAGGGTTATTGGTAAGTGGATGATTGGAGGGGGCTGTGTCAATAAAAATAAGGTGCCTGCACAGGGCAGGACCTCATTCTTTCACATCCCTGTAATGGGGCTGATGGAGAAACTCTCACAGGAATCAATTTAGTCAGTGTCTGCTGTTTACCGCATGTGGCTAATCAGGAAAGTAAAAGCCAAAGCCCTTGAATTTATGCAGCTCACAACTTAATTGGAAACAAGTGCTTTCAAAAATTTCAATCAGAGAACACACAGACTGGAAGAAATACATGTCTGTCCCAAGATTCCTCCCATTGCCCAGACTCCCTCAACTTCTGGGCAGGTGGCGCCTGAGCTCCCAAGAGAGCTAGACAGCCATCTGTGTGGCATCTGTGTGTGACAGCAGTGGAAGCCGTGGCAGGGTACAGGAGAGAGCTCTAAGTAGCATGAGGATTAGGGGATAGGCAGAAAAATAGTGGATCCCTAATTATGCTGAGAAAGAGGGGCCAGAGAATAAGAAGGACAAACAAGACTATAGGAAGAAAAGATGGACACTGAGGCTCTAAGTCCCTCATTCAAGTGCCTCATTTCACCTGGAACCAGTGGAGATTCTTTATTCTCTCTACCTGCTCATTCCTCTTCTTAACAACGGTCTCATTTTCTAAAATCCATAAGCCAGTGAGTATCATCCAGGCAAGGGAAGCAGGTTCTGGACTCACCCTTCCTGTTTCACTTCCTGCTGCCACTCACCTGCTGCAGGTCAGGAGAGGACAAGCAGAATTCCTCTGTTGGACCAGCTGCAGGCTGAGGCACCCTTGCCAGAGATGCATTCAGCTGCCTGAAATGCCAGCATTATCACCAATTCCTTTGGTGCTGAATGATTCTCCACTTTGGCTCCTGTCTTAGAAATTTAAATATTCCTGGAAGGTGACAGATTTTGTTTCAAACACTATAAGTAAATCTCCGAGAAGACCTCTTTGATATGCCTTGGAGAATTAAATACCTCAGGAGCCTTGGGCAGCAGGGGCTTGCACCAAGGGAACAGAAATGGAAGGGGAAAGTGATGATGAAAACGTTAATCCATCATGCAATTTTGTCCCGGATTAAAATCATCCCTTGGCTTGGATTCAGAGAAAAGAGTAATAATTCGTGTGTCACTGACGCTGTAGGTTCTCTAGCCATGTCCCCTTGGCCTACCTGAAGACATTTTTCAAATAACAGTGAAGAAAGTCAGAAGATCTGAAGAGAGTTAATGCTCTGTAGAAACAAATGAGGGTCAGTTCTGAGGAATGTTCTACTATGATCTCTCAGAGGGACCCCAGGGTGATGGGGTCCCTGTCAACCAGAGCATTAACCTGTTCATTAGCATACCTTTTATAGTTTACCCTTTAGACTGCTTCTTGGATCACCTCTAGAAAAGGCTAATTACACCCAAATTATTGTTTCACGTGATGCTTTAGGGAAAATATAAACCAAGACACCATATTTTATGGACCTGTCCCTGTCTTCCCAACACCAATGAAGGAAAAAATAAAGCCTACTGGCTCCTAAAATATCTACAGACCCCAAATTTATAAATGTGCTTCAAAATTTTAAATGTCCATATCCTTTGACCCAGTAATTATACTTCTAGAAGTTTACCTTAAGAAAACTAACAGACTGAGTGTGTAAAACTGTATAAATAAGGAGCTTTATCATCATGTAGCAGAGTGTAAACTAGGAAACAATTTAAATTTCCAGCAATAGCAAATCCTATCTAATAAAGAGGGAATATGCAAATTGACTGTCACACCATCACAAAGATGATGGCTCCCATAGCCACAAGATGGCAGTGCCCAGTCCCCTCAGCCCCACAGGAGTCCCCCTGTCCTTTCAGCCCTGCGGGGGGTGGGGGGTGGCAAGTGCACAGTGTGGCTGGACCCACCCTCAGATCCCCCAGCCACCTAGGTCCAGCCCGAGGTGCAGGCAAGCCTCGGATGGCAGCTGCCCAGCTGCCCAGGGCTGCTGGAGGCTCAGGTAACCAGAGCTGGCTGAGGCTTGCGCTGCCGGCAGGGGCAGGGGTGATGGGTCGCCTTCCCCTGATCACCAGGTCGCCTCCTGCTCCTGAGGGCTCCTGGACTGTGAAAGGGGGTAGGCCAGGCTGAGGGACCCCCCCCCTCCAGTGCTTGAATTTTCATGCACCGGGCCTCTAGTTGGTTAATAAATTATAGTAATTCTATGGTGCCACTAGAAATAATGATGTAGTTTTTTCCCCATCTTTCCATGTCTGTGGTAAGTTAAGTGAAAAGGCAGGGGACACAACATCATGTGCTATGTAATCTATTTTTGTAAATATACTTACATCCGTACGTGAATATGTATGCAGAAAGAACCTGAAAGAATAACAACGTAATGTTATCAGAGGCTATCTTTGGGTGGAAGAACTGGGAATTGGGGATCATTTTCTTTTTTTTTTCTTTATACCTTTCTGAATTGGAAAAAAATTATACTTTTTTCTTCATTTAAACAAACTTCAAAACACATAAAAAGAAATCAATGGCCGTAGTCACACAGAACTGAATTCCATAGCTCAAATTCCTGTTCTCTCAACAGAGCTTTTGGTCTCTCTCCCCACCTTGGGGGATTAGAACAGAGCCACAGAAAGAACCATCCCACTTAGCACAGCCCAATGCTAGGTGGTGGCTGTTCTAAGTCAGCAAATCCATGGGGTAATTGGCAGCAATGGGATAACACAGTGTGTCAGGTGGTGTGGCCCCCTCTGACTCAGGAAACACATAGCCCTGTATCCATGCTTAGGTCTTTTGTCAGGTTCTGTCACGTCCCCCACTCCCACTCTCAGCCCCGCAGACATCCCCACCATCCCCGCGCCTGCCTGAAGCCCCATCTGGCACTCAGCAGGTCCCCTTCCAATTTGCTGCACATTCAGGAGCTCATTATTCCCACGGGAAGAAGTTGCCATGGCGATGTGAGCCTCCCACCCCAGACCCGCCCCAGAGGCTCAGCCTGCTGGGCCTCCCTAGCTCAGAGGTGGTTCTGGGCGCCCTGTGCTGTGGGGGTAGGGTTTAGGCTCCAGATCGTTTGCGCTGTGGAGAGAGTGGGGGGAGAAGGGGAGGAGACATCAATTAAGGACACTAGGTAAGAAGGAAAGGAAAGGGAAAAAAAAGATAAGAACGTTTTATTAAAAACCGCCAGCCTTTCTGCCTCTTCTCCTACCCACCAGGACTCCTGAGTCCAATGCTGTCTCTGGTCCTGAGTGGGAATGTCAGACAGTTCTCAAGGCACTCAAGGCGTCCAAGAACCCTTTTTTTAAGTTTCTGGAACGAAGCACATGGAATGAAGCTTTAACTTCTCCTGGAGCAGGAGCTTCA
The DNA here is from genome assembly GCF_000412655.1 of Myotis brandtii. Taxonomy (NCBI): domain Eukaryota; kingdom Metazoa; phylum Chordata; class Mammalia; order Chiroptera; family Vespertilionidae; genus Myotis; species Myotis brandtii. The sequence continues at coordinate 606,540 of NW_005368707.1, read as the reverse complement.
GCCTGGGACTGAAAAGAGGGGAAGGCTGATGGGGTGGGTGGAGAGGGAAGCAACTGGCCAGGTCCTGTGAAGGTGAGTGGACCTGGCTAGGCCTGGAGTGCGGAGCAGAGACTGGCGGGGGCGTGTCTGCAGGGAAAAACAGGCATCTGCCCTGGCCGGCAAGAGGAAGCACCCAGACACTGGCTGGAAGGTGGAGAGGTGCAGTCATGTGCCCCTGACCTGTCCTGGGACCAGGCCCGGTCACCCTAGGCCCTGCCCACTCCTGAAAGTCCACTGGGCTCATCAGGAAAGCACCAGACTCAGACCTCAGCAATTGGAGAGAACCATGTCTCCAGTTCTACACTCCCATGCTGGCTGCCCAGATAAAAGCTCAAAGCACATCACTGGCTTGGGAAGCCTTTCATCTCTGCTCTACCAGCAGCAGTGCTTTGATGATTTTAGTCTCCAGGCTTTGGAGCCTCCAACCATTTGCCACACTAAGTCTGCAGGTGCCTGCTGTCTCAGAGTGGCGCAAGTGTACACTCAGGGGCATCTCCTTTTCTCAGCCTTCTTCCCTCCTCCTACTGCCTCCCCATCCCTCAAGCCTTAGGGACTTGTGGTTGCAATGAACCCTAGAATTTTTCCAAGAGTCTTTTCCCCTTCAGCCTCTCTGCGCCCACCCACGCCGACACCCCAGTCTCCTCTCTCTCTCTCTCTCTCTCTCTCTCTCTCTCTCTCTCTCTCTCACACACACACACACACACACACACACACACACACACACACACACACCTTCCCTTCCCCTCTGTCATTGGTCAAGTGAGATGTCAGCTCACCCAACAGGCAAGAACACAGACATCTGCCCACTCAGCCCAAGAGAAGAGGCTGCACCCAACAGCAGGCTCATGAGGAAATAGTGCTTTTGACAACCCAAGTCATCATGTTTCATGAATGAGAGAAATGTTTCACCCAATAAGCCCACATCTGTAGTTACAATCTGACTAAGATAAATTGCCCTGGTTATTAATCCTTGTGCATTAGGGTTTAAGCTGATTACCAGCTGGGATCGGGAAGAATTCTGGCCCAGGTCCTGACAGCTTGCTTCCCTATCCTCACCTGTTCCATCTCCTTGGTATATTGTTGCCCATTTAGTTCTTCTGCAAACCAAGTTCATACCCACCAGACAGGACAGCCCCAGTTTGCCCTAAAGAGGACACCCATCCATCATGTGAGTGTACACTGAGAATTAACTATGTGCAAGACATTGTTGGTCTGCACTGTGGTGGAAACAGAAACAATTCCAGCATGGCATTCTTTTCATGTCATGAAAAACTGAAGTGGGTGGTCATAACTGAAGTGGTTTTTGGGACTCCCTGCCCTGAGTCATTCTATGTATATCAGATAGCCTTGGGGAATACAGTTTGAATATGAACAGCATTTCCACACCTGCTGCCAACAAGGAATGAAGCCATTTCCTCCAGCCTCCACTTATATGGCCTCTCTCTGCAGTGAGCCATCAAGGTAGGCCAGGGTAGCTTTGTTTCTGTCTCTGATTCTTTCTTTGTAGACCCTAAATCTTCAGGCACTGGAAACTCCCAGGAGTTCCCATTTCCTTTGGTGGGATCAGGAGAGAAGTAGGCTGAGAGCCAGGGTTTATTCTTTCCAGATCATCAGGCCTGGGGCTATGACCAACAAAGAAAAGACATCCCTGAGAGACCATGCTCCCCAGTCACTTCAGACCTGGCCCAGTATGGACTGACCAAGTGATTCAGCATTCAAATTGGGACTTCTCAATAATGAAAAGAGGTGCCACTGGTAATTACATGGAACTTCCTGAGCAAACCAGGTTGTGTTCACCTTACCTGAGGGGTCATCTCCATTGGGAAGGGCCATCACAAGAGGCACCAATGAAATAAGAGTTTGTTAGCTCAACCCTGATGACTTCTCTGTATTCATCAGCCCTTGGTCCCCTTCTGTGGACATGTCTTCACCTACCTCGGCCCTTTTCTCTACTTCAGTTCTTTCACCCTCTATACCTGAAGCATCTATATTTCCACTCCCCAACCTTGGATCAGCCCAGCTATCTGTTTTGATTGGTGTTATTGTTAGCATGGGTAGCTGGACATTAACGAAGAAAGTAAGCAAAGGGAATCAGACATTAAGAAGCCTAATCAACTAGGGAGCTGAATCAGATAATAAGCTGGATTAAGTCTGGAATTTGCAGCTTCAGACATCCCAGGGGACCACAGCATTGCCCCACCAAGGGGATTAACACCCCTCCTTCTCCCATGTGGGGAGGCAGGGCTGACTTTTCAATCTCCACAGGGTACAACTGGTCCACTTGCCAGGATTATGGGGTGAAGGGGAGGTAAGCACATGCATAGAAAGAGCCAAGATGGTGACCATAAGGACTTGTCTGTCTAGCCTGGGAAAAGGATTGGATTAGATAAGAGACACAGAACCCTGGAAGATCTAGGAAATGAATTGGTTAGGGGAGGGCCCAACACCAGCCCACAAAGGATTGAGAAGTTGATTGGTTAGTTTGAAAGAGGACCTTGTCCTTTGGAAGCCCGAGATAATATAATCCAAGCTTAACAAAGTTCTCTCTCTCTCTCTCTTGCTTGTAACACATGGTAGCCCTCTTCATTCGTGCATTCTCTCTCCTTAGCAGCCATGTGACCTAGCAGCCACATGAACTCCAAATGCAGGCTCCAAGTGCAAGCCTGGGTACAGCAATGCAGTACTGGCTGGAGCACAGTGCAGCTAGGAACAGAGAGACTCACTAGCTAGACAGGGATAGAGGCTGAAATGGACTAAGCTTTGGCAGGGCACAGAATTTCTGGACACTGGCCCTATTTCTGGGCCTGATGAAGACAAGGCTGGACTTTTTCCAGAGTGGGATGGACAGAGATAAGATACCAGGAACCTGGAGGCAGTCTTCTATTTCCACTACAATAAATCTTACCACTATACCTTATCCTCCCATACATGGTACTTGGAAATGTTTTTCTTGCAACTCCACAAAAGGTCCCTACTTCCACTGGCAACACTATATCCAGGATGTTGGGAGATAATAGAGATTGTTATCAATAATGTTTTTCAAGTGAATCAATCTGGTTGACCCCATGACATAATTATGCTTTCTACCCTTGAATGCTTCTCAATATTGCTCAGTTGTTCTGTTAGTTTTCTCTTTTCACATGGTAGCTCTCCAAACCTTCTTAGCTGGAATCTCCATCTATGCCCTATTGCTTGACAAAGGTCCTAACTTTGCCAAGAACAAAATAAACTTGAGATGTATGAACATCTCAGATTTCCAAACTCCTCCACCTCCAAACTGTATATACTGTATTAATGGACACCCCCTTCAGTGAAAACTGCCCCTCTTTCCACTCCATCTGTGTGGTCTCATGTGTGCTGGCATGTGCTTACATAGGACCTCCTCCCCATAGCCTAGCAACAATTTATTGACCCACAGTTGGGCTCCTAAAGACTTGAGATAGACCAGTAAAAGCCTTTCCCTAGAATTTTGGGGTTGGGGCAAAGAGGTGTGGTCCAGTCTTTTCCCCATGGCTGCATCTGTCAGCCTTGTTTCCTCTCCAGATGGAAGAAGCTGAGGACCTGTCGGTCTGAGAGAAGAATCTGGTAGATGGAGAGGATCTGAGAACATCATGGAGACTCCTGGTTCTAGATGTTCCTGAGGCCCAGCCATGCTTCTGTGTTTTGTTTTGTTTTGTTTTTACTTAACAGGCTTAAATTGGTTTCTCCCACTTATATCAAAAACCTCTTCTGTAATGCATTATGACAATGATATTTACCTGAGTCTCTGAGGGAAAAGTTTTTTTTCCTCTGGCCTCTGGGAAATTTCTCCTCCTGCACTCTCAGTTCAGTCCCCATCCTGGACATCCTTGTTACATCAATTGCACCACTTCTCTTGAATCTTCAGTCATTTCAGCTATAAATATGCTCATCTCCTATCCAAAAAGAAAAAAAAAAAGAACAAAAGCTTTCTTTCATCTTGTTCCTCCTCATGCGTCCCTTCTAAACTCTCTACCTGCATGTTCTCACTTCCTACATAGTACCCAACCTACTGCTGCAGTTCAGCTCCCTCTCATGTTCCCTCCTTCCTGATGAACAGTGCATTGCAAACTATGCCCAATTCCTAGTATTCATTCTTCTTGGCTCCAGCACCTGGCATCAGCAACCACCTTTTCTGTCTTAAAACTCACACTTCACTTAATAGCTTCTTCCTGGTTTGTGCTCTGACATAGAGAAGTTTGACCTGCTAAAGCTGTGCCCAAATCTAAAGGTACTAAGTATTTATCTAAAGCTCTAAATTTTTCCAACCTTTCTCTCACCCCATAACAGTGCAACTGGCCTGTGCCCACTCTCCTGGTTCGCTCCTAAGTGAGGAATGACTCATCTAATGAGATAATTGAAGCTAAGGCATTAATGAGTAAACTATTTTGCTGTTTTTAAAAAACACTTAGAATTCACTTTTATTTTTTAATATATTTTTATTGATTTCAGAGAGGGAGGAAGAGGGAAATAGAAACATCAATGATGAAAATCATTGATCGGCTGCCACTGGGGATGTGCCCTTGACCGGAATCAAACCAGGACCCTTCAGTCCACAGGCCGAAGCTGTATCCACTGAGCCAAACCAGCTAAGGCCTATTTTGCTATTTTGATAACAGCTCTCCAAGACTTAGCTCAGTGTCTCTCAAATGTGGATGATAGTGGAAGGGGATGGCGGGGAGGAGGGGTGAGGGCAGAAGTGGAGCTAGGGATATATAATTGAAGGTCTAAAAGTTCTTATGACATTTAAGTTTTGTAGTTTTACTTTGATGTTAATCAGTGCTTGATTATAAGCTTTAGTTTACCGTTCCATTAGCACCAAGTAATCACCAACTTCTGTGGAATATTTATAAAGTGGATTGTATTCTCAATGTTTTAGAACATTTCTGCTTCTAAAGTGAGTCTTTCTTTGTTCCTCAAAATGGGATGTACTGACTCAAAGAATAAGCATTTTTGAAATATGAGTGCTGTCATGAACAGTTCCAAAGAAAGAGACAGAAATGTCAGACCCGAGTCATGCCCTCAAAAACTCATAGGCTCATTATGAAAACAATACAGTTACACTTAGAAAAATAAATACATTTCCAGATTGGCAAACATGTAGAGATTGGGAGAGAGGTCATGGAATTTTCGTGCCCCTTCCTCATACCTTTCCTATGCATCATTCTCATCTGGCTGTTTCTGAGTTGCATCCTCTTTGTTGTTGTTGTTGTTGTTAATCCTCATCTGAGGATATTTTTTCTATTGATTTTTAGGGAAAGTAGAAGGAAGGCGGGAAGGAAGAGAGAGAAAGGAAGGGGGGAGGAGAGAGAGAGCGGGACTGAGACACCAAGTGAGAGACACATCAATTGGTTGCCTCCCACATGTATCCCAACCGGGACCAGGAAAGGAACCTGTGACCCTTTAGTACACGGGCTGACACTCTCACTACTGAGCCACGCTGGCCAGGGCCTGAGTTGTATCCTTTTATAATAAACCACTGATCTAATAAGCAATTTTTTAATTAAGGAAATATAAGCATGAAGTAACAATGTGAGACATGTCACAAACTGTGTGTTATTAAATGACATGGCAATACTTTCTATGGGGATCAGAGGCAAATAGGAATAGTCAATGGAGGCTTCCTCAGCTGGCAGAGGGCTTGGTGGTATTGCTTGTCTGGGGATTGAGCAGGACCTTAGATAAAATTAGGAATTATGTAACCAGAGAAGAAAGAGGGAGATTCTAGATGCAAAGGAATTCCAAGAGCCTACAAAGTTCAGGCTGAATTGAATGGAGGGTTCTTGGGGGGAAAAAATGGACAATGCTTGATTATCCTCTGTCAAACTGAGCACATACTCAGGCCATCAACATAGCAAGGACACCAAAAATTTTTATTTAAGAACTTATGATTTGATATTTTTTTTAAAACACATTATGAGAAAAATCAGAAAAAAGTTGGACTGCTTTGTACTTATGTTTTTAGTAATTTTTTGTATTTACTTCTATGGAGGACAGAGGTGAGATGCCATAAACATATTAATTAGACCTCTAAAGGCTAATGTAGCCCATTATGAGAAGGTAAAGTTGGGGCCATATTTTGGAAGACTTGAATTCCAAGTGAGGAAGCCAGATTCTGCATGTCTTTATGTTCAAAGGGCTTCAAGGGTATTAACAACCTCAAATTCTCTGAGTCTTTAGAGAAAAATATTTCTGGGGTTACACACCTAGTTTAATACTCAATTTCAGATCTTTCATTGCATGGTGTAAATTTATAAGGCTACATACTTGTAGGTTTTCTTTATCGCAGTGATTATGTCTCTTTGTTTCATTACCATTGTTGATTGGCCTTGGTTGGAAGATATAATGTTCCCTTGAAAGCCTCCCTTGCAGAATATTTCCCTAAAACAACTGGTGATATTTATTGTTTTTATTAACTTGACAGTCTACAGACAATATTGATGCCATTCCTCCAGGGGGGGCACTTTTTTGCTGTTGCTGCCTATACTCATATGATGCCCTGAATCATAGATATCTCTGAAATGAGCAAATGAATGAATGAATGCATGTATAATTAGAGAGGATTTATACTAAGAAATGGTATCCCAGAACAGGAATTGAGAAGAAAGTTGGAATAGATGATTTATAAGGTCTCTTTCAAGAATTCTTCCTGTACTGGGGATGGATAGGGGGAAGCCATTTAATTCTATAATAGTCTCTCAAGAGAGATCCACTTTATGTCCTTTCCCTAGAACTTTCTTTAAAAATCTCATCATCTTTCTTTCAGTAGTGTATTTCAGTTCTCCAAGCCTCGCGGGAAAACATTCTTTTAATGAAAACGGCTCTTCTCAGATCAGGGTAAGAATGTTGCTAAAGCCAGTCTAGGATTAAAGTCCACAGAAGGACTTGGTGAAGAGGAGGGAGAAGCATTTATGGAAACACAACTCAAGATGATGGGGATCTGCAGGAACTGAGAGGAGCCCCAGGGATTGGCTCAGAAGGAGTAATTACATTGAACACCACAGATCTCCCAGACAGCCTCACTGCCCAGAGAACTGACAAAGGTGGATTGCTTCAATTATCTGGGCATCTTGATGAATGGGTGCTGTACACACTCTGGGGAAGATGGGAGGAAATGAGCCACAGATTAATCACTCATAGCACCACTGAATGATGGTGTTTAGAACCTGTGGGAGCCAGAAAGACAACAGGTTCACAAAAGCAGAGAGGGAGATGGAAAGTAATTGTTTCATGATTAGAAAAATAGAAGGGCTGACAAATATAATACTGAGACCCATCTCCTTTAGATAGTGATCTGCATAAAAATATTGACAATTAAATTATTCTTCATTTCAATTAGTGTATCCTTCATTTATAACTGGTCCTTTTTTTATGTTGTTGAAGTTTTCACTAAGTTCACTGAAGTTCTAAGTTCCATGAAGTTCTCATTAAATTTCTTGAGCATCCTTATACCCATTGTTTTGCACTCTGTATCGGTAGATTGCTTGCTTCCATTTCATTTAGTTCTTTTTCTGGAGATTTCTTCTGTTCTTTCATTTTTGACATGTTTCTTTGTCTCCACATTTTATCTGCTTTCCTGTGTTTGTTTCTATGTATTAGGTAGAGCTACTATGTCTCCTGGAATTGGTAGAGTGGCCTTGTGTAGTAGGTGTCCTTTAGGGCCTGCTGGCTCAGTCTCCCCAGTCACCTGAGCTGGGCACTCTAGATGCGACCCTCTGTGAGCCGTGTGCACTGTCCTGTTGCTGTTGAGCCTTGATTGCTGTTGTAATCACTGGGAGGAATTGACATTCAGGCCATTTGGCTGTGGGGACCAGCTGTGACTATGGAAGAACTGCTGTGCGGAAGATGCCCCTCTGGAACAGGACTTCCTTCAGTGGGGCTTTGGTGCTCACTGAGTCTGTCCCTTGAGTGTGTCATTCATAGATATGGTAGGGTTGTAATTTGGCTTGGTCTGAATCTGACCACTGGGTGCACTGACTCTGGGCCTCCTGGGAGGTGCAGAGACAGCCACAGCCTATGCCCTGCTTGGGCCACCTGGCATGAGCTACAGAGTGAGCTGTAGATGGATGCTACTTGTGTTGTGCACCTGTAGAGGTGCCCAGGAGAGGCCAAGCTGTGAACCTTGGCAGGTTACTGCTAGTGCCAAGCCTGGGGCCACTTATCAAGAGATATGGGGCACGGGGCCACATATTGAGAGGTCTGGGGCATGTTGAGGCCAGCCGCTGCTTGTTTGAGAGATTTTAGGAAAGTCTGAAGCCTGAACCAGGACAGGCCATTCATACGGAAAAGCCACTGCAAAGAGCTTGGGTGGGGCTGCAAATTGGGTGGTCTCAGGGTATCACCAGGGCAGAGCAAACAGTGTGGGCCAGGTTGATGGAGACATAGATATGGCTCATGCATGTTGGCTCTCTGGAGGGGGATGAGGTCTCAGCCAAGGAACAATGACCTCTGCCAGCACTTTTGTCTGGGAGAAAGCTGCCCCCCAGTTCTTGCCCTGCACCAACATTCGCATCATAGGGGTGCCTGAAAGAAAAGAGAGGAAGCAAGAAATTGAAAAACTATTTGAAAAAATAATGACAGAAAACTTTCCCTGCCTGGTGAAAGAAATAGGCTTACAAGTCCAGGAAGTGCAAAGAATTCCACACAAAATGAACTTAAAGAGGCCCACACCAAGACACCTCATAATTAAAATGCCAAAGGTTAAAGACAAAAAGAGAATCTTAAAAGCAGCAAGAGAAAAGTAGTTAGCAACCTAGAAGGGAGCACCCATATGACTGTCAGCTGATTTCTCAACAGAAACTTTACAGACCAGAAAGAAGTGGCAATAAACATTCAAAGTGATGAACATCAAGGACCTGCAACCAAGATTACTTTACCCAGCAAAGCTATCATTTAGAATTGAAAGTTAGATAAAGAGCTTTCCAGACAAGAAAAAGCTAAAGGAGTTCATCACCACCAAACCAATCACCACCAAACCAATAGTACATGAAATATTGAAGGGTCTTCTTTAAGAATAAGAATAAGAAGAAAAATAAAAAAGATTAAAAATATGAACAATAAAATGGCAATAAATACATATCTATCAACAATTGAATCTAAAAATAAAAATAAATGAACAAAGAATCTAATGAACAAAATAAACTGATGAATAAAATAGAACCAGAGGCATGAAAACATGGAACAAACTGATGAATCTCAGAGGGAAGGGGGTGGGTGGAGGGTGGGAAGATATTAACCAAAGATCTTATATGCATACTAGAGGCCTGTTGCATGGATTTGTGCACCAGTGGGGTTCCTTGGTCTGTCCTGCAGTGGTCGGGCCAAAACCAACAGTCTGACATCCCCCGATTGCGAGAGGGCACAGGCCAGGCTGAGGGACCCACCAGTGCATGAATTTGTGCACCGGGCCTCTAGTATAGTATAATATATATCCTGGCAACATCCTGAAAGGCACCCTGGACTCCATGTCCTTGGACTCCATGCTGGCCATTTCAGACTTTCAGCAGCAACAGTAGCATTCTCTGAGGGCAGGAACCCAAAGGTATTACAATACCATGCTGAACAGAAAGGAACTTTATTGCCACTACTGTTCCTATCACTTCCTTGGAGCCAAATCCCAGAATACGAGGAGCAGAGGTAGGCTTAAAAATGCCATTCAAGGAGTGCCACTGTTGAAAGTCTTGTTCCCAAAAGGTAGTGCCTGAGTCAGAGACCTGCCAGGGAATGAAAGGGTCCAGTCACTTGAGACTCCTAAATGGACCAGAGAATAACCCATGGAGAGAACAGGTAGAAAGGGCAAATGCTTCTGAGGTATCAGAAAATGTAAATGAAGGGCAAGCTGTGGCCTACTGGATGTCCTCATAGCTACTGTCCAGAGGTGAACTGGGACCAGAAATGCAACCCTCAGCAGCTTGCTCATGGTTACATGATAGCCAATTTTTTACAGCTGCTGAGTGGGACCCCACAGATGTTAAAGACCAGATTTTGACTTTGATTCAATTACATAGGCCAAACATTTTTATGTACCCAGGACTGCTGGCTGAGCCATATATTTGGTCCCACTGACATCTCCGAGGTGGGCATTTTTATCATTCACCTTTCAGATTAGAAAACTGAGACTCAATGAAGAAGAGGCCTGAGGAATATACCTTTATTGGGTATTACACCGCTGCAATTATAGTAGTGATTATGTCACTGCAGTTCCTTCTGCTACTATTGTAGGGGCAGCTGCTTTTGTAGGTACGGGGTCATCACATCTCTTCATTTCCCCAGGTCGGTAAAGACAAGCTTGGCTGTGACTCCTTTCTACTGCACTCTCCCAATTCAAAAGAAAAAAGAGTCAGCAAGTCATAAGCAGGCTTTCCCCATCCCAAAACAAACAAACAAAACTAGATCATGAAAGTGTCCTGAATTATTATGCCAAAGTGACTTTGTCCCCCTTTACTCACCCTCCTTCCTTCCAATCCAAATATTTGTGAAGTATTTTCCATGTCCAATTCCTAGGCCTAAGGGGTTCAAAGATGAACCTAATGCTCCAGACAGCTCACCTACTATTGAGGAGACATGAGCAGTTGGGGGTTTCCACACACCAGCATGAGGTACTGCACAGGGAAGTGAGGGACCACAGAGAAGACCACCACGGGGAGGGGAGTATAGAGTGCAGGCTTCCCCTACCTGAGAATTTAAGCATGAAGAAGGAGGAGGGGAAGGAGGATGCAGATGCTGAGGTTACCTTGTGAGATGGGGCCTGGAAAGGGAGCTGCTGCAGGGGTAACCAGAGGCCAGGGTATGGGCCCAGGGGTTTGGGCTGGTTCCCAATGGCAGACAAAATGTCTAGAGACATTTTTGGTTGATGCCACTTTGTGTATGTGTGTAGTGAGAAGGGAGGGTTCAAGAGGGAAGGTGCAACTGGTCTCTACTAAAAGAGTTGTTGCTAATAACTCAGCAATGCACAGGACAGTTCCTCACATCAAAGAACTAGCCAGCTCAAAATGTCTGATGTTGAGAATCCTTGTGCCGTAGTCATGAGGAACTGGGCGGAGGTAGCCAGGTGACCTACCCTGAGAGGCACCCGGTGCATTTAAAAAGTGCCACAATGCCCTCTAAAAACCACCTCAGCAGCCCCAGCTAAGGCCACTTCTCCAGAGCTCAGCCAACTGGGAATAGTGGGCTTGGACTCCAGAGACACAGTGAACTATGGCATCCCTCAAAAGGAAGGGGCTGAGCTGACCCAGCAGTGGCAGTGGGCCTTCCCTGACTCATCCACACTCTCTAGCCCCGTTTTCCTTGTGGCTGATGGCACAGGGATGAAAAATCACCCTAGTCTGTGATGCTGGACTAATGTAAGAAAGATGAAACTTGGGGTTCATCTCTCCAAGAGACGAATTCAAAATGTGGTGAAAGCTACATGGCAGTATAACTTGGAGCACTGAGAAAACAGAGATCACCTAAATGTCTAAAACAGCATGTGGGAATATTATCCATTGTACATCCATTTCCTGAAATATTACTATTTCATTTTAAATGATAACTGTTAAGACTGTTGCAGAAGTTACTAAGTGACCAGAAAATACACGAGTACTGGAGATTCAGGAAAAAAAACCTTTATTTAAAGCAGCGCTGCTCAGGGGATTCAAAGATCCAAAGCCTGAATAACTTATACAATGAGATTACTTCTTATATATATTTCTAAATTCTTTGTTTCCTTACTTCTTGGCTTTTGTAGCGGGCTTTCACAGCCCCTCCTGAGTCATTTAGAATGGGGAAGTTAGATTGTACCTAAATGCTTGGCCTGGGTGGCACCAGTAACCCCCTTTCTGGTCAAGCTGACAAATTCCCAGCCCGTGGTCCCTGGGCAAACTGAGAGCACCCAGGAAAACCGACTACTGCCTAAGGAAAGGGCAGTGACTTAATTATAGGCCAAGAAGAATGTGCACTAGGACACTGGTCACTGGCACAGATTCAGATTGCTAACTCCCTCCCCCACAGGTTGCCCCCTATATTCCTCCTCAAGACTATACAACATCTAAAATTCTTATTAAAAAAATGTTAAAGGAGAGTGCTGGCTGGGTGACTTGGTTGGTTGGAGCATCGTCCTGTATACTAAAAGGGTGCAGGTTCGATTCTAGTTCAGAGCACATACTTAGGTTGCAGGTTTAATCCCCAATTGGGTCACAGACAGGAGCCAACAGATCAATGTTCCTCTCTTGCTCTCTCTTTTCCTTCCTCTCTCTCTCAAATCAATGGAAGTATATCCTTCAGTGAGGATTAAAAAAGAAAATGTTAAGGGAGAAAAAGAGGACACAAACTGGTATGGAGAATTTAAACTACAATTGTTTTAAATTAGCATTTGCATATGAAAAAGTGTAGGTAGAAATACTCCCAAATAGTCTGCAGCTCTCTAAGGTGAGATCATGGAGGAATTTTTCCCCTTCTCTGTTTTCTAAATATTCTGCAATGTGGTTATGATTGCTTTCATAAAGAATATGTCTGTACATACATGTGTGTGCATGCCAGTATGTAGGGTGCTTATGTTCTGAGTTCTTCAAACTCTGGAAGGGTACAGGTAGAAGGATGGCAGAGGAGAAGGGAGCATCTGGACTTAGCAAATGCTGGTCACTCAGTTTAGATGGTGATCAGGGAGTCATAGTAAGGGATAGCCTGCTTATGCCATTCTTGAAGATCATGCTTGGGCTGACATCCCCAAGACTGGAACTTTTTTCACTACAGAGACAGCTTTGAGGCAGACATAGAGCTAAATCCCCATCAGGGCTTCATGGCACCCAGTAAGATGAACCAGTTGAAAGAAAGAAGAAGAAAGAAAGAAAGAAAGAAAGAAAGAAAGAAAGAAAGAAAGAAAGAAAGAAAGAAAGAAAGAAAGAAAGAGAAAGAAAGAGAAAGAAAGAAAGAAATTGGTTTTCCAGCTTTCTACTTGAGAAGGAAAGGAAGCAAGGAGGGAAGGAAGGAAGGAAGAAAGGAAGGAAGGAAGGAAGGAAGGAAGGAAGGAAGAAAGAAGACAGTATTCAATTTCACAGACACTGCTAGAACTGATAGGGGCAGAAATAGAATGTTGGGGAACCAGCTAGAATTGTAAGACATATTAATCATGCTCTGTTAACCATGATTGTTTTGTTCTGATTAAAGAAGGCATATTCTACCTGGCTGGCAGCCACAACTGGGACCTGCGAGCTCACCTGGAAATGCAGCCCATTCTCCCTACATGGAGCTGTCTATTATCATGGAAAGATTAACAACTTCACAGCAGAAACCAGAATCTGCAGCCCTTTGAAGATCCCCAGTCCTTTTTGCATATCACTAAGCCCTTTGAAGATCCCCAGCATTCTGCTTACCTGTTACCTGCCCATTTGCCATACGCGTTGGCTACTTTCCCATGTAATCTCTTGTCCTTTTACCCAATATAAGCAGCTGGCTTATGGTGGGGTGCAGAGCAGATTTTCGTGAGTGACCTGCTCTTCTCCCTTATTGCCAGCAGTATTGGAATAAACGCTCATATATGATTCAACCCTGTCTCTGCTTAATTGGCTCTGTAGTGACAGGCAGCATGGACCCATTGTTTGTCTGGTTACATATTCTGGCGACCAGGAACTCCCCTGGGGTGAGTACTGTGGATTCCATTTGCTGCCTGGACTTGGAATTTCCAGGGCTGAGGCCTGGACTCTTATTTGTAGAGCTGCCAGAAATTTTCTTGTTCTGCATCCCAGCCGCAGCCTCAGCAAATCCCCATCATCTCATCTAAGACCCAAGTTGAATCAAGGATTTTTGTAGGAAGAATCAAGCATGTTTTTATGGCATGAAAAGCACTGGCTGCTTCCCATCTGGGCTTCCTTGTAAGGAAGTACTGTGTGTACTGTGTGTGGCACAGGAGGCATTGTAATGCCTTTTGTATGGGCAGGCCTGATTAGTTCCAAATGACAAGAGACCTCCAGTGGCCCTTGGCCTGGTCTCCGATCCCTTAGCTTGATCCCCTCTGGGGCAAGAGACATTGCTCTGCCTCTGTGGGGTTTTTTGTTTGTTTGTTTGTTTTTTTGTGTGTGTTTGTTTTATGCAGGGCTTTCTGAGGTTTCTGTGGTTGGACAGACAAGGAGCATGGTGTGAAGCTCTTGTCTATAGGTTGGGCACACCTGTAAATCTATATATATAAAGATCCAGGGGCTGCCATATCCGAAACAACTGAATGGACAACCGAATAGGCTGTGTAGGGTCACCAGGCCAGCAGGGGGGTTAGTGAGGGACGGCCAAATGACAGAGCAGCAGGCTGTGTGGGGCGACCAGGCCAGTGGGGGGGGGAGCTGTCAGTGGGGGGGCAACCAGGCCGGCAGGGGGGCCAGTGAGGAGCAACCA